>NW_026558484.1:94609-182456 GCF_026930045.1 Uloborus diversus | reverse complement strand
GAAGTGGAATGGACAAGAAAATCGGTGAATGAATGAGTAGAATTACTAAATGAAGGAACATAAATGAATTAATTAATAAATGAAAACATATGTGATTTAGCAACAACAACAATGTTCCCATTTGAACCTAATTACTTGATGACTAATTAAATAATTAAAAGTAAAACCTCATAATTTCATTTTCTCATAAGTAGAGCTTTCCATAGGGGAAACATTGCTTGTAAACCTTTAACTACAAAACAAGTACCATAATATTTAAAAAATTGACCTTGGCACAAATGAATAATCAAAGAAATAATTTACTGTGAGAATTAAGACAGGGTGCAACAGGAACTGTTCAAAAAAGTTCCATGACTTTTCCCTGATTAAGTTCACCAAATTTCCCTGATTTACGTTACCAATGATAATGGTTTGTTTTCTTTCTTTACTCTACTTGAAATCCATTGTATGTTTGTATAAAATGCAGTATTTTAAACGTTTTAAGTTGTGTAAAGTTGTTGAACTAAATATATATTTTTAAAAAATGCTATTTTTTTAATAAAATGGTTAAAAAACATATCAAGTCAATTTTTTTTGGGAAAAAAAACCCTACAAAACAGTATATTAATTTTTTTTACATGGAAAGATTACAGAAAATTAAAAAAAAAAAACTTTACTTCCAGAAACCACTTAGCATAAGAATTTTAAGAAACTATTAAAATTACTCTTAACAACATACGTGTAATTCTGATAGTTCAAAATAATTTCAATTACTTTTTAGTTCTAAGTTTTCAAACAGTATAATAATTGTTGCAAGAATAACAAGTAACAGTGAAAGAATAGAAGTAATGTAGTTATTCTTATATAACTAATTGACATATTTATGCAAAACAGATGAAACCATTTGACATCCATTCATAGGGAGCTTTTCTCTAATCAAGAACATAGGTTTTAATGAATGAATACAGCATTTTAACAATAAAAAAATAAATATATTTACTTAAGTACACAAGTTAACTATTTCAAATGATTTCAGTACGTAACGAAAAAAAATCTTAGATTGCTTTTGTAACAAACAACTTTGAAATGAAGAAAAAAAAGAAAAAAAAGCAATTAGTTAATTTCAAAATATATAAAAGAAGAACACATCTTGGTTATAAAATTAAAGAATCACTTCAGTCGGAAGAAAAGAAAACCTTTATAATCTGCGGCGACAACAAATAGTATAATGGCAAAAAAAAAGTTTTTTAAATTGAAATTTCAATTTTAGCAATTAAATTAAAAACGCGAAGAAGTAATAACTTTTAAGCTTTTATAGTATTAATTCAAAAACCAAAGAATTCTTCTTGAAATCGTGATTACAGTACGCTAATTACTTCGAGACAATGGAATAAAGGCAAAGGAGCTAAGGCATTAACGAAGGCTTCCACTGTGCCTGTATGGTTGTTTATTTTACGTAGCATTGAAAGCGTAAAAGGAAATTTCAAGCTAGGTAAAATAAACAACCTAACAGACACAGAGGCAATCTCAGGAAGTCATCCTGTGGTTAATAAGTAAGATTCAGTACTTTGACGTTGAGGAAAAAAGATGCAAAAATAGGCGGCAGTGTATAATCGCACCTCATTAATTTTACTTTTTGTTTGAACAGATAATTGGCGGAAAATGCATAGGGAATTAGAGTACTAAATTTTGTAAAGCAAAAAAAAATTTTTTTTTCTGCATAAAATAAATTTTCCCTGATTTTTTTATTATTTTTTCAAAATTCCCTGATATTTCCCTGAATTTTCCCTGATTCATAAAATTCACTGACTTTTCCCTGATCTGTCGCCACCCTGTAAGACATAATTATAAACAATCAAGAATAAAATCTTCCAAATTACAGCTTTATACAACAAATACATAAATAAAAGTGAAATTTAAATCAAGTATTTTGAGCATAAAAAGTATTTTTCAGTATCTACAAATGAGACAAGTCTGTAGATTTCACAATTTTAAATATCAAAAGACCCAACACACATTGAGTTTCAAGATTAAAAAAAAAAGCTATAGATCATCTATTAATTTACCTAATGTTTCATTGCTAACTCTCATACAAATAGGGCGAACGGGCTTTACGAAAACCATTAATGTTTTTCATTGCAGACAATATTTTTCTTGGTTTAAACATTTAATAGTACAATTTTTTTTAAATACATCATCTCAACTAAAACCATCAAATGAAAGACAAGTTTTGAAAAGTTTTTTAACAATTCTAATTTATTATGTATTTATTACAATACAAATCAAAACACTGAAACTATTCTTTTAATACATCTCAATAATAAAGACAATGTAATATCAAAAAATAATGTTTATTTAATCTTCTATCATTCTTACTAATATTATATATGCGAAAGTTTGTCTGTATGGATGGATGTATGGATGTATGGATGGATGTATGGATGTTTGTTACTCTTTCACGCAAAAACTACTGAACGGATTTTGATGAAACTTTACAATAATATAGCTTATGCATCAGAATAACACATAGGGTAGTTTTCGTCCCGTTATGGGGGGCAAAACCCCCTTAGGGGGGCAATAAAACACAATTTTTGTATAAATTCTCTAACATTGGGATGAAAAAATACTTGCACATATTTACATTATATGTCCATCGAAAGCTCTGATTTTTCTGCTGAAGATGACACCTGTTCGAAATTTCTAAGTAGAATAAAAAACGAGTTATGAGCTTTTTAGATCCATGTTCGAAGGCTTTCCTCAACTCAATACAGTATTTAGTGTATCATCTCAACTCCCTGTCGATAGCGACAATTGTTGTATTGTTGACTTTCTTTGCTTTTCGTGATTGTTCAAGGGTTTTCTCAAGTCAAATCTTGAAGTAAGATTTTTGCACATTATTGGCAAATAATATATGATTTGGCTGATCATTTTCCATTTAAACGGAACTTTAATGTAATTAATGATTTTTATTATTATTTATGCTGATTGAACACTTACTCATTATTCATTCAACCAGCAGATCGCCAAAATTTTTGCAGAAAGATTTCCGTAGCTGATGCATTTGGCAGTTTTTTTCAACGTCGCTGTTTTTGAAGCCGAAGACTACGTCATAATGTTTCTCAGCTTTCACCATGTAAACAAAATATCGCCAATCGAAGAATCTTTAAAAAACTTTCTTTACTGTGTTAAATAATCCAGCAACTAAATTAGGCAGATCCATAAACAGCACAAAAACTTCCATTAATTTCCCTTTTTGCACAATTTCAAACAATCGCCAAATTTTACTACTTATTTTGGAAACATTTCGAATGAAACTCTTTAGCACCATTTTATGGTGAACAAAAGTATCTCAGCACCTGGCGATAATATCTTTGTAACGAAAATTAATATCATATCGTTTTACAAAGTAAGGAAAGAAGGAGGGAGCATCATCGAAGGTATCCCAAATCGATTCCCGCAAATTCAGTAAAATCGCACCAAGGACCCACAATGATTGAAATTTCCCAAAATAACTAAAGCAAGTATAAGGGGATTACGAGCAACTTCAATAGCAATACAGAAAAGGTTTTAGACTCCATGTAAAAAAAAAAGTATCAACAGATTAATCTTTTTAAACATGAGAAGAATAATTTCATGTTTTGGAAATTTTGTATATGCTTAAATATAGTGCTTTCGTTTCAAAATCAATACTATTTTGTTCTTTATACTTATTGCTATTTTACTTTTATGGGTAAGGAAGAAACTCGATTTTTAATCACGTCAAAAAGATGTGTTTTAAATTCTTTCACTTAAACCAGAAAACAAAAGCAAGTAACGATTTTTTCTCATAATTATTACTGACCCAGGCAACGCCGGGTATTTTTGCTAGTCATACATCAATCTTATATTATATTAAGATTTAACAAATTCTTTAAAAGGTGAAAATTTTACATTAAAGTTTTTTTACAGCACAAAGTTACATTAATATTTTCTGTTTTCAAAATTTCCTACTTTTTTTTTCTGATTGCATCGTCTCTTGGATGCAAAAAAGTAAGCAAAGTCCTTTTTTTTTTCGTCATTGAAATACTCTGTAGAATTCAGAATTATATACACTACACATTGCTTAAAGGATACATGATTTATCTCTATAAATTTTAAGCAATTAAGCAGCTAAAAAAAACACATGGCTAAAAAAACTAATAAAACTCAGAATCTTCAGAAGTATTTGCTATTCTGATTGGATAGATCACATGAGCAACTTCCATAGTTAAAAAATTACCATGTAGGTGGCACTAAAAGCAGAGTTGATTTCACGCTCAATTTCACTATGCCCCATATTCTCCTATGTATCCCTAAATGTGTTATAGTCGATGTCAATTCAAGAAAAATGTCATTTCACAAAAAATACGAGTACGGTGGATTCTCTACTCCATGTATTTTCAAACACTACTTCAAAGATGATTTTTAAGAATAGTTTATTTTATTTTTACAATACTTGCAAGAACTTTCTGTTATCTCATATGTACTTTTAAAGATGAAGGTGCACTAAAGGACTTTTCGCCCGTTTTCAGACTATGTACAAACTATTACTGTGGGAAAATGCGATTTTACTTTCGCATGTACCTTCAAATGTCTTTTCATATTTCCATACTGAAAATATGACCCTTCACAAATATATCAAGTGCATAGTTTTTCATTGGTGTGAAAATGGTTTTAAAATTTGAAAAATCAGAAAATGACTTTTTACATTACTCAAAAGAATGAGGTTTTTCATTAGTGTGTATCCTCATATGTGTTTTCAAATGGTAACTATGACAAAATGTCTCTTTACAATACTCGCAAGAATACGGTATTTCATTAGTGTGTATTCTCAAATGCCTTTTCAAACATGAACTATAGGAAAATGTCCTCTTACAATACTCGCAAGAGTATGGTTTTTCATTAGTGTGAATCCGCAAATGTCTTTTTAAACTTGAACTTTGAGAAAATGTCTTTTTGCAATACTTGCAAGTATATGGTTTTTCATTAGTGTGTATCAATAAATGTCTTTTCAAATTTGAAAACTGAGAAAAGGCTTTTAGACAGTACTCACAAGAAAATTGTTTTTCATTTGTGTGTATTCTCAAGTGAGTTATTAGTCCAGAACTGTAAGAAAATGTCTTTTTACAATACTCACAAGAATATGGTCTTTCATTAGTGTGAATCCTCAAATGTTTTTTCAAAGTATAATTATTAGAATATCTCTTTTCACAATACTCACAAGAATATGGTTTCTCATTATTGTGTATATTCAAATGAATTTTTAAGCCTGACCTTCGAGAAAATGTCAGTTTACAATACTCACAAGAATATGGTTTTTCATTAGTGTGTATCCTCAAATGTGTCACCAAATTTGAACGGTGGGAGAATCTCTTTTTACAACAATCGCAAAAATACGGCTTTTCATTAGTGTGTATCGTCAAATGTGCTTTCAAAGCTGAGCTCCAAGAAAATTTCATTTTGCAATATTCGCAACAGTATGGTTTCTCATTAGTGTGTACCTTCAAGTGGCTTTTTAAAGCCCAACTATCAGAAAACGCTTTTTTACAAACGTCACAAGAGTAGGGGTTTTCCCCAGTGTGTATCCTCAAATGTCGCTTTAAATTTGAACTCTGGGAAAATCTCTTTTTACAACAATCGCAAAAATACGGCTTTTCATTAGTGTGTATCCTCAAATGTGCTTTCAAAGCTGAGCTCCAAGAAAATTTCATTTTGCAATATTCGCAACAGTATGGTTTCTCATTAGTGTGTACCTTCAAGTGGCTTTTTAAAGCCCAACTATCAGAAAACGCTTTTTTACAAACGTCACAAGAGTAGGTTTTTTCCCCAGTGTGTATCCTCAAATGTCGCTTTAAATTTGAACTTGTAGAAAATGTCTTTTTACAATGCTCACAAGAATATAGGTTTTTTTGAGTGTGCATCTTCAAATAGCTTTTCAAATTTGATCTCCAAAAACTGGCTTTTAGACAGTACTCACAAGAAAATGGTTTTTCATTTGTGTGTATTGTAAAGTGAGTTATTAGTTCAGAACATTTAGAAAATGTCTTTTTACAATATTCACACTACACATATGGTTTCTTTTAAGTGTACAATGTTTCATGCATATTTGAAATTTATTTACAGGAACTGACAAGGCAACATAATTTGAAGAAAATTCTTTCACGAGAAATATAGTTCAAATGCAGATTCTAGGCGAATAAAATAACACATTTAACATAATAACATCATAACGAAAACACTATACAGTGAAACTAGTAACGTTAACCACCTTTGCAAGTACACTACCTGTCAAAGTTGTCAGGTACAGAGAATTACTTCTTTATCATATACATCGCCCTCTATTAGTTGAGCAACTTTCTAAATTGTGCACAAAAATTCTACACCGCAAGTGGTCAACTGACACAAGTTTACACTGTACACTTTTTCTTTTGTTCAGTTCAGCCCGTAAATAGTCAAATTTTACATTTACCAGACAAGTTTTGTAATCCACAATATGTATTCAGAAAAAGTGTATTACATTTCTTTTCTTCAGCAGTGTCTTTAGAGAATTCTGGCAAGATTACGGATTTTTCTTAATTTCTAATAATTGTCAAATGTATGCATCTTTCAATGCCTCTAAATTTACAAACTCAGTGGCAAGCTTTCATAATAGCATATAAATAAGACTTTCGTAGCCTTCATTTTTAAGTACCCTGTATAAAACGTGTTTAAACAAAGGCTGTGCTCAACATGTACCCTTAGATTCCATTTTTATCAATTCAAGAGTTTGTTACAAAATATGATTTTAAAAGTTTGAAAATCACTTGCATCGAAACGGAATCTCCCGATGTCTGCGATTCCACGTTCAGTTTCGAAGAGCTGGAATTGGTATAGTTCAGTACCTACACACAAAAAAGAAAGCAGCTGAAAGTATTTAATAGTAATTAACAATAGAAAAACAAATAATTATAAAATCGTAATACCATTCATAATCCAAACATACTAGAATTATCTTGCCGAGTAGCAGTGTAGCCAGATTGGGGGAAATTACCCCATTTTGAGGAAATCTGGTGCTCTCTGGGGAAATTTTGTGGAAATGGGTTTTGAGGAAGAATTCTTTGGGGAAAAATTTTTTCCTTGGAGAACTTGGGGTGAAAAATAATTGGTTATTTCTTATCTCTCGGTCAGGCGCTTGTATTTATGACTAGTGGCACCCGCACGGCTTTGCCCGTAGTAGAAAATTGAAAGGTATTTTGTTTCCCCTGTATATTTACAAATAATGCATGATGAATTTCTCGTAAATTGGCTTAATTGGCTTTGGTGCAACGGTTCCACATTATGATAACTTGGTAATTTAGTGGTCCATCTTATGATAATTTTGCTCGGGAAAAAAATCTAAAATAATCTCTAAAAATTAGAATAGAAAAAGAACAAAATTGAATTTTCCAAAAAGCGCTTAAAGGTGCACACCCCCATGCTACAAACTAATTCTTTGCCATATTTCATGAAAATCGGTCGAACGGTCTAAGTGCTATGCATGTCACAGAGATCCTGACAGAGAGAGAGATCCAGACAGAGAGACTTTCAGCTTTATTATTAGTAAAGATAAAAAAAGATAAAGATAAAGACAAAAAAAAAGCGAAAATGGGAAGAAAAAAAAGTTGGGGGATTTTATAAGAAAATTTGGCTATTTGGGGAGGAAAAAAAATTTCAAGAGACAAAAATATCAGAGGAAGTCTATTCATTTTATGAAAATATTAGGGGAAAAATAATTTTTGAATTTCCGGAATTTCGATAGAAAACATCGCTTTTTGGGGGAAAGTTGGAAGGGAATTCTGGAAATATGGATTTGACCATCTGGCAACACTGAGCGAATAGCAGGGTTGGTTTACGAGGGTAAGTCATTACATGAGTCAAAAGAGATACTAAAATGTTTTTAAAAAATGAATTTTGGGACCTTGAATTCAAATCATGTTTTTCCCAGTCTCGAATCGACATAGGACGCTGTTGCTTTGTGTTTTATGCTCCTACTAATGGCTTTTAACGCAACCATAATTTGAATTTAAGAGGTCAAAATTCAAATGAATGTCGGGGATAGATTTTATGTACTGGATAGGGGACCTGAGGTAAAATGGGGCAAAGTGAAAAATAAAATATTTTTCATTGAATGAATTAGTAAATAAAAGAAGGGATCATAGGGCATTTTGACGGTCAAAAAGTAGGAAATTAGGATATTTTCGCAAAAAAAGGTAGGAAACGCAGGACACTTTTACAAAAAAGTGGGAAAATGTAGAACCGGTATTTTAATGCAAAAATATGAAATCTCAGGGGCAAGTTTTCATAAAAGCATTTAAATAAGACTTTTATAATCTGCATTTTTAAGTACCCCGTGTAAAAGGTGTTTATTCACAGGCTTTGCTCTTAGATTCCAACCTTTTTAAAATTCTAGAGTGCTATCAGAAAACATTATTTCACAAGTTTGGAAATCACTTCATTGAAAAGGAATCTCCCGATGTCAGCGATGTTACGTTCAGTTTCAAAGAACTGAAATTGGTATAAACTTGTACCTATACACAAAAAAGAAAGCAGCTGAACGTATTTAACAGTAATTAACAATAGAGAAACAAATTCTTATAAAATTCTCAAATACCACTCATAATTAAAACACACTAACTATCTTGCCAAGTAGCGAGGTTGGTTTATGAGTGTAAGTCACAAGAGATAATAAAGTGAAAAGAAAAATTGTATTTATTGATCTTGAATTCAAATCATGTTTTTCCCAAACGCGAATTGCGATAGGACTCTACCTCATGGGTTTTATATTTCTACTAATGACTTTTACTGAAAGCATAAATGAATGCAAGGGGCTGGATGTTGTGAGATGGATAGGGGGATCCGGAGCAAAATGGGGTTGAGTGAAAAATGAAATATTTTCGATTAAATGAAAAGATAATGAAATAATAAATGAATATTTAGCAGCAAGTTACCACCCCTGAGCCAAGTTTAAGGCAGAGCTAGAGTCAAAAGAAATACATATATTTATAATATAAAGCAAAATACATGATTGAGTAAAAGAAATGAATGGACAAGAAAATCAGTGAATGAATGAGTAGAATTACTAAATGAAGAAATATAAATGAATTAATCAATAAATGAAAACATAGGTGATTTAGCAACAACAACAATGTTCCCATTTGAACCTAATTACTTGATGACTAATTAAATAATTAAAAGTAAAACTTCATAATTTCATTTTCTCATAAGAAGAGCTTTCTATAGGGGAAATATTGCTTGTAAACCTTTAATTACGAAACAGGTACCATAAGTTTAAAAAAAATGACCTTGCCACAAATGAATAATCAAAGAAATAATTTACTATGAGAGTTAAGACATAATTATCAGGGGCGGATCCAGACAGAATGCTCCGAGGGGGCCATTTGAAAAAATATGATGCTTTGAAAAAATTTTGAATTTTACAAACATCAATATAGTTCACCTTTAATAAGAGCATTTATTAAGGAATTTTCACTAAGCGATACCAGTTTAACATAAAGACTGTAACCTTCCCAATAATCTTCCTCTTTTCTTAACAAATGTGTGCATATATTGTCGCCTCAAAGTGGCATTCCTGTAATCAGTACTGTGTTCTATGGCGACTGTGTAGGACTTCTGATTTAAGAAAAGGATATTTATCTCTATAAAAGGTTTCACCTGATTCCACCCACTTTAATTTTTTGAACTTAATCAACTCAAAATGACCCATATATATTTATGAGAATGAACCATGGATGTTTATTTGTGCATATCTCCAATTCAGCTCACAGTATGGTGGAGGCATCTGGCTACTTTTTAGCAATCCGAGTCGTGGAGTCGGAATGATTTGGGAATGAAGGAGTCAAAGGCTTCAAAATTACTAGCGTCGGAGTCTGCCATTTTCCTTCTGACTCTGCATTTTAGAAGTTGGTACTTTTCCATTTTCCTGACTAGTACAAATGGCAACATACAAATACAAATGTGACAACCAGCAACAGGCTCTGGGCCTAGCTGGGCTGGTTCCTAGTCAGTTTACGAGTTTCCAATGAAGATCGATGGCCCTCTTAAAGCTATCCACCTCCTTGCTCCAGCGGCGTATACATGTTTTTATATTGGAGGGGTTCATTATAACCAAGATTAGCTCCCATCCCTCTTTTTTTTTTCTTTTTTTTGAAATTTCACTTTGGGAGGGGAGGAGTGGGGGGAAGGGTAGCAACAGTGCCCTGACCTCCCCTTTTTTTCGAGGTGAGGCAAGGACATATTGTCACCCAGTGGCGCAACCGAAAAAATTGTTTTTGGAGAGCACTCCTAAAAAATTCTCTTGTGTGATAAGCAGAGTTGGCAAGGTTTTGTGCACTATGGTAAAAACCCTGGTTTTTACCATGGGTTTTTTTTTTTTTTTTTTTTTTGGTGGTCCTGTCCAAAACCCTTGTGTCCAAAACTGTCCAAAAAAATCAAAAACAGAATAAAATGCGTCAAAGTTTTATATTGAACATTTATTCAATGTGAACATACAACTTATTTATGCCACCAATTTTTATCTAGTTAAAAAAAGTTGAATTCTTGGTTTAAATTTTAATTTGTATGCATGAGTTTTATTTATTTATTTATTATTATTATTATTTGATAATGGTAACCAAATTTATTTATGCTTGTGCATGTGTGCAAATGAAAGCAGGGTTGGCAAGGTTTTTACCATCCGGTTCAAAACCTTTGTGTCCAAAAGTGACCAAAACTATTTTTTTAAAAACCATATTCTGTGAGAAAATATCAAAAACAGAACAAAATGTGTCAAAATTATGTTTTTTTTTTTTAATATTTAATACATTTATTTAATGTGAGCATTCAAGTATTAATATATATATAGCTTATATATACAGCAGATATTAATCTAGTTATGTAGAAATTAAATTCTTCATTAAATATTTCAATTTATATGCATGATTTTTTTCTCTTTTTTGTTTCCGTAAACCACATTTTTCGACATTTATGCATGTGTCGAAAGAAATTATTCAAAATATAGTGCAATAATTGACTTAAATGCAATAAATAACAATTTTTTGTAAATACAGAATGTATTATATTAAAAATATGAACTAAAAAAAGAATAACATAAGTTTTAAAATATAAGTTGTGTTTAATCATTAATTTCTTGTTCTTTAACCTATGATTTAAAAAATAATTTTCATTAAAACATCACGGAAAATTTATTTGCAAAACACATTAAAAAACTGAAGCTTTTTAAAAAATATTGTACATTTAATTCATTTGAGTTAGAAATGTAACTGAAATTAGTTGTCTTGGTAACAATGTGAATTTCCTTTCATGACGCTACTAACTGTTACAAAAGGAAGTTTTTATGTGATAGATTTATTGGCATTTTATTTTAAGTAAAATGTTTTTTAAATGAACATTTTGGAGAAAAGTATTATCAAATACTCATTAATTAAACCTCATTAATATTTATATTTATGCATTACATATATTGTAGTAAATACAAATTGATTAGATTACATCCCTTTAGCTTTAGCATAGTTTTAGACAGTTTAAAACAGTTTCAGACACTTTTGGACAGTTTTAGACGGTAAAAATCACCAGCCCTGTCCTAAACCAGTTTTGGACAATCCAAAACCCAACCCTGGTGATAAGGGGGGGGGGGGGATGTCTTGGGGTTCCCTCATGGTAAAATTTTAGAATTGTAGTCCTAAGAACGCAGTTTTAGATGGTCTCTGGTGATACTATGGGGTGGAAAAATGGGGAGGCGGAGGGCCTGGACTACGACTGAAATGTTTAGAAATTGAAGTCTCAAAAACTCCATTATAGTCTACATTTGTTGACTATAGAGTAATGAAAGAAATGGGGCTATTTAAAGCTGCTGCCGATCGATTAAAAAAAAAAGAAGCTAAACCAATCAGCCCTCCGCCCAATTTTTCTAAATTAAAGTTCTTCAGGGGGAGGACAATTTCCCATTATTGTTTAAACCAAACAACTAAAACTTAGTTTAAATTTTTTGCAGGGGACGAGAGGTAAGGAGAGAATATTTTGAAGACCCTTCATTTCAGATTGACTAGAAAGAAAATGAGGGGAACTTAATTTTCTAAACAATAATACGCATCTGTTATTTTTTTTTTAAATTTTCAGATTTCTTATTGAAAGAATTGAGGTTCCTTCCAACCCACAACAATACTTGCTTTTCTTTTTGCTAAAATACCTTCGCTTTTCTAAGACACGGTTTTTTCTTGAGTAACGTGTATGGTAAGGGGTATCCCTGACCCTTTCTGAACACCATTGCCTAGTGTCCTCAAACACAGGGTTCCTAAACTTTAACGTTTTGCAGCATCCTTTGAAGAATTAGAATTTTCTCACGCCATCCTAGTCTAGTTTTTTATACATATTATTGTTACCAACAAAAACTTTTCTCATACTCTGCTAAAAAAGAGCAAAGCGATTCAAATTGCGATGTTTAAAGCGGAAAACACCCCCAAAATCAATAACTATTTCAGCCAAAAAAGTGCTTAGTTACTCAAATTTCGATGTATGAAAAGTAGAAATGTTTTAACAGAACATCTTAAACATAAACAGTACAAAAATATCATACATTTATTTGCTATCCAGACATGCTTTCAAAATACCTATTATATTTGACATAAATTAACACCTTCATATTTTTATAAAATGCTGGAGTCAACTTATTTTCAGAAATTCAGTACCTAAAGGAAGCACGTTAATAGAATGTCTAAATAATTCGTGGCATCGATAACAATTAACTTTTAGAACAAAATAACCGAATTTTTTTTTGAAAAATTAATTTACAAACAGTAAAAATGAAGTTAAAAACTACAAGAACACCTCAAGGATGTGTAAAAACAAAGAATTTCGGAAGTGAGAGGTTTTTTTTTTTAATTCTAAAATAAAGAACTTACCTTATTATATGGTATAAATCCTCACACCAGTCTAAAACAATACATGATATGACAATGGCACGTTACAGATACACACCACGTTGGAGTTAACTTTTAACTAACGTTCAAGTTTGAAGAAACTGGCATTTTCTAATGTTTTTACTTCAAAACACAACTACTGAATTTAAACTAACACAAAATAAGCTTTCCTGTCAGGTATATTGCACGAAACAACACCACGTATCTCTCCTGCGTGAAACCATGTAAACAAGTTTGAACAGATCTAACTAGCTTGCCTTCGGGTTACCAAACACAGGTTAATTTCGCCAGGGATGCCATGCTTAAAAAAATATCACCTCATTGGCAAGAAAAATATTTCATTTTTGTACAAAAATCGGATGTCGCCAAATGGGGGGGGGGGGTATATCACATCTGTACCGAAATTATTTTGGAGCAAACTAAAACAAAATAATAACTACCTTTGTTTATACTTTTTTCCACATTTTAGAAGGGGCCTGTGCCCCCTCAGCCCCTCCCTTATATTCGCCTTTGCCTTGTTCATTACGACCTCTTCCGGAGAGCTGTTCCAAGTGCCCACGACTTAACTAAAGTAATAGTTTTTCCTAATTTCCAGGTTAGCCTGTGATTTGAATAACTTAAAACAATGATCCTTTCATCCTGTTTTTTGAGCAAAAATTTAATCCATTAACATCTTTTATTTTGGCAAATTTAAACAACTGAATCGTGTCCACCCTGACTGTCTTTTGCTCCAGGCTATACAGAACATCTCCGCTAGTAACCTTTAACTAAGAACTTTTAGAGTTAACATTATCAATTTTTTATGCGTTATTTGTACCATTGAATGGAAATGTATACAGAACAATCTTTAGTATTGTCCTTACACGTTATTGCCTCGTTACAACAAATACGCAAATATACCTTTGTTAGCGATTCCGAGGAACTCATTGGATTTCCTTCGCCAACAAAAATTTAACTCTGCATCTAGTAATTTTAAATGCAATTCATAAAACTCTCACATTTCAGCACAAAAAGCGGAAGTCCACAAATGACGTCGAGCTTTAAAAGTGCTCGTAAAATTGCTGATTTTTTCTTTTTTGAAAAACGTAAACATTAATGTTCTATGGACATTTTTCTTTTCTTTTTCTTCATACACCTCATATTTAGAATTCTAGAAATTCAGTCATTTCATGGGAAAATGTCAAATACGATAAAAATTGATGGTTAGAAAACTTAACTGAACAACTGAAGTGTTTTAATGCAAAAAACTAGAAATCACATCATTTATGTGTGTCTTTCTGCATAACTTTAGCATAAAAATAAAATAAATTCGCAAAAAAAAAATATATATATATATAAAGTTTAAAAGGTTGTCAACATACCAGAAAATAATTGTAATAATTTAAATGTGAGTTCGTTATGTAGAAAATATCTTTCCTGTAACTCTGAATGTCGAGCAAAAAAGATAAAAAGCATTTAAATCATCAAAACTAAACATATGGGAACAAATTCTTCAAATTGGCATACAGCATGCTAAAGAACTAAACTAAGTAAAAAACCTATAGTACCTAAAAATTTAAAAGTAGTAAATAAAGGAAGAAAAAGAACTCCAAAAAAAGGATTCAAAGCATTTAAAATTCTCCAGAAATGATTAGGAAAATGATTGAAACGTTTTTCAAAATAAATGTTTTGACCAGTTTGGAACAAGAAAAATCCTGAGAATTTCAATTCAGCTCAGAACACACATCTAAAGACATTATAACAAATGAACAAAAATTATTTAAAAGAGGCAATTTTTTTTTTTTTTTTTTTTTGATAAATTCAAGAAGTTTAAAAGCAGGCAAAAATCAAGAAATTATTTATAAGACATGAAAATTGAAAAAAAAAAAAAAACCTAGCATGTAAGAAACACAGAATGAAAGCTGAATCATTAAAATTGGTCAATTCTTCCATTTTATGTGAAAGTCCTTTACAAACCAAGATCTACATACAGTCTACGGGAGAAAAGTTTTGAAATTTTTTAAACTTGGACTGAAATTGAAAGATTGGTTGAACCTCAAACAACATCAAAACATGGAGTCTTGTTTCGTTGCTGACATACCTTATAAATAAAGCGAGATTTCAAAAATCGGAATTAAAAATCCACCAACCACCTGGAAGCCTATATACAAAATAACTTAAAAAACATTAAAAAAATAACAAGAATGACTATAAAGAGTTAAACAAATGAGTTCAAGATATAGGTAAAAATATTAAAGCAGCTGGTAACAAACAGTCACACGTTTTAAAAAATTGTTCATTATTCGGGGAAGGGGGGGGGGTAATCAGCAATCCAGGAGGCAGTTAAGAGCCCAAAATTTCCGGGCCTGGTTATAGACAACCCAAAAAAGAAGATACACATAAAAATTTTGCAATAATTATTTCCGAAAAGATGAAATACTCACGAAGCAAGGAAACAGTTGAGATAAGTTCAGTGAACTACTGTTTAATCTTCTGCCAATTTTCGTAGGATAAACTTTCAGTGCACAAACTAACAAATATTTCGTACTGAATACAAAGATGATCCGACACTTAGGATACTAAAAAAGAAAGAATTGACTCAAAAGAGCGCAACATTAAGCACAACAGCAAAAGAATAGGATGCTTAACGAGATAAGACGCCAGCAACCATGAATCGCGGTGTCAACAATGCAATTGGTCAAAGTTAAGTTTCATTTGACTCCTGTATCTGAGGCCCGCCTCCATGCTCGCAATGGAGATGATCACGAAATAGTTTCTCCTCTTCAATCACCATTGGCGCTGTTCTCGGTTTCGCAACGGTGTTTTTATTAACTTTCCGTCTGCGGTATTTTCTGTGCGGCAAAAACCTTTAATTGCATTCTTACTGATTCTTATGGAAAACAACTTCTTGAAAACAAATATGACCACCAAAACTTTATACCAAAAGGCTGGTCGATTCTCTTTTTTTGCATTTTGACAGATCCATTGGATCTGCTGACAGTTTTTTAAAGAAATATTAAGTTTTTTTGCAATTTCTCTTTGTGAAATGGTATTTTGGTCCAATATATACATAACCGTGCGTTCTTGCGAGGTGAGAGGTCAGGTAGCTTACTCATTTCACAAAATCCCCCAAAATCGATATTCAAAGGGGATAAGGTCTAAACAAACATTAAAACTGTTTCCGGAAACCAGTGTGTGACACAAAATAACTTATAAACTTGCCATTTTGGTGGTTCTAGCGCAAAAACACAAAAAAAAAAAAAAAAAAAATCACATCACTCACAGCTGCAGAAAGTTTTGGAAACAACAAGAGAATGTAATGGCGGGTGTTATCCTTGAGTCTAATAAATTTTACACCTCTGTACTCTCTCCAGTCATCACCGTAATAGAGTCAATGCCTGTTAACTGGAAACGATACATTTGATGACGTAAGCGCAGATCGGCCAGTTTACCTTTAAAATTTCTCTTTAGTCCAACGAAAATCGTTTTGGTCCATAAATGTGTTGTGTAACTTCGCAAAGGAAATTACTTTTTCGTTTCCAAAGGAGAGCAAAAAACGTCATTTTTACCCTGGATCTATACGAAGTGATCCAATGGATGCTAGATTTGGGAAATATTGCAATTTAGCTGGATCATAATAATATAAGACACCTTTGAATCCAATTCATAAATGTGGTTGCAGCAGACTGTAAATGAGTCTTATGGCTCCATATGAGTTTTGTAGCATTGTGAATGATTATTTTTATGATGAATTGCCGAGTGAGATGCACATAAGTAATATCTGTATCATCTTATTGACGTTTTACCTCAAGTACAAGTACATAATGATAACAAAAAAAAAAGATTCTGTTTTTCTTTGAATTCCTCGCATCATTAGATAAAAAAAATCCTGACAGAGAGGGCTAATTTCTCTGTCCAGAGAATCTCTGGATGTCTGGATCTCTCTGACGCGCATAGCGCCTAGACCGTTCGGCCGATTTTCATGAAATTTGGCACAAAGTTAGTTTGTACCATGGGGGTGTGCACCTCGAAGCGATTTTTCGAAAATTTGATGTGGTTCTTTTTCTATTCCAATTTTAAAAACAAAATTATCATAAGGTGAACTAGTAAATTACTAAATTATCGTAACGTGGAACCGTACCATGGGCAAAAGCCAATTGGCGAGAAAATTAACCATACACTATTTTTAAATATACAGGCGAACCAAAAGCCCTTTTAATTTTCTATTACGGGCAAAGCCGTGCGGGTACCACTAGTATATATATAAAAGTGAAATTTAAATCAAGTATTCTGAGCATAAAAATATTTTGCAGTATCTACAAATGAATCTCAAGTCTGTACATTTCACAATTTTAAAAATCAAAAGACCCAACACATATTTTGTTCAAAGATCTTTTTAAAAAAAGCTACAGATCATCTAATAATTTACGTAATGTATCATTGCTAAGATTGATACAAATAGGAAAAAAGGGCTTTGAGAAAACCATTATGTTTTTCATTGCAGACATAATTTCTCTTGGATTAATGCATTTATATATATATATATATATATATATATATATATATATATATATATATATATATATATATATATATATATATATAAACACAATTTCTTTTAAAAAAATCATCTCAACTAAAGCCCTCAAATAAAAAGACAAGTTTTGAAAAAAATTTCCAATCCTAATTTATTTCGTATTTTTTACAACACAAATCAAAATAATGAAACTAATCTTTTAACACATTTCAATAATAAAAACATTTTTATATCAAAAAATAATGTTTACTTAATCTTTTACCATTCATACGTCATTCTTTTATTATATTAGGATTCTAAAAATTTCTTGGAAAGGTGAAAATTTGACATTACATTTTTTTATAACAGCATACAGTTGCATTGCTATTTTCTGCTTTGAAGATTTTTATACATCTTTTTTTTCTTTCTCTGATTGCATGGTCTATCTTGGATGCCAAAAAGTTACCAAAGTTTTTATTTTCTCTCGTCATTGAAATATTCTGTAGAGTTCTCAGATTTATATATACTACAGATTGCTTAAATGATACATGATTTGTTCCTATGAATCTTAAGCAACTTATGCAGTAAAATGAAGTTTGGGCTGAAATCTGCTCTTTGCGCTAATTTGAAATTGAAAGAGAAATTAAAGAAAAATAAATGAACAGATAAAGAAAACAAACTACTTGAATTTTTTCTCTATCTGATTTCAGAAAAACATAAGTTGGTTTGCCATAAACTTAAGTACCTGATAAGAAAAGTTGCATCGATTCAAGAAAGAAAAGAAAAATTATTCAGCAAATTTTTGTTGCATTAAAAAAAATTTTTTTTTACAAAAAAAAATATTTTTTACTGAAATTTATCTCTAAATTGGAGTTTTGCTGGTTACTTTGCATTTTTTTTTTGGATTTCACATCTTCTAATCATATGTAAAATTTATGAAAACATTTGGGAAAAAAAACATTTAGTTAAAAAACAAAAACCCACATGGTTTAAAAAAAAAAAACACAAAAAAAAAAAACTCTGATTCTTTGGCGGTATTTTTTTCTTGATTGGGATAAATTACATGAGCAACTTACATAGTTAAAAAAAATACCATGTAGGGGGCACTAAAAGCAGAGTAGATTTCACAGTCAATTTCACTGTGCCCCATATTCTCGTATGTATTCTCCAATGTCAATTCGAGAAAAATGTCATTTCACAAAAAACACAAGTATGGTGTTTCGTCTTCACCGTATATTCTCAAAAACTACTTCAAAGACTATTTTCAAGATAAGTTTTTTTTTTTTTTTTACAAAACTTACAAGGGTTTTCTGTTGTCTCAAATGTACTTAAAGATGAAGGACCACTAAAGGACTCTTCACCAGATTATGGTTTCGATTTGGTGTGTGTCTTCAGATCTGTTACTGTGGGAGAATGCCTATTTACAGTACTGTCACGGTTTTTCTTTCGTATGTATTCTCAAATGTCTTTTCATTTGCGCTTACAGAGAAGATGATCTTTCACAAACATCACAAGTGTATAGATTTCATTGGTGCGTGTCCTCAAATGTATTTTCAAATTTGAAAAAACAGAAAATGTTTTTACTCACAAGGATATGGTTTTTCATAAGTGTGTGTCCTCAAATGTTGTATCAAATTTGAACTTCGAGTAAATGTCATCTTACAATACTCACAAGAATATGGTTTCTTATTAGTGTGTTCTCAAATGTGTTATCAAACGCGAACTTCGAGCAAATGTCTTCTTACAATACTCACAAGAATATGGTTTCTCATTAGTGTGTCCTCAAATGTGTTATCAAACGCGAACTTCGAGCAAATGTCTTCTTACAATACGCACAAGAATATGGTTTCTCATTAGTGTGTATCCTCAAATGAGTTTTCAAATTTGAACTATCTGAAAATGTTTTTTGCAAAACTCACAAGAATATGGTTTTTCATTAGTGTGTCCTCAAATGTGCTATCAAATTTGAACTTCGAGTAAATGCCTTCTTACAATACTCACAAGAATATGGTTTCTCATTAGTGTGTGTCCTCAAATGAGTTTTCAAATTCGAACTATCTGAAAATGCCTTTTTACAAAACTCACAAGAATATGGTTTCTCATTAGTGTGTGTCCTCAAATGAGTTTTCAAATTAGAACTCTGTGAAAATGTCTTTTTACAACACTCACAAGAATATGGTTTCTCACTAGTGTGTGTCCTCAAATGTGTTATCAAATGCGAACTTCGAGCAAATGTCTTCTTACAATACTCACAAGAATATGGTTTCTCATTAGTGTGTATCCTCAAATGATTTTTCAAAGTAGAACTCTTTGAAAATGCCTTTTTACAAAACTCACAAGAATATGGTTTCTCATTAGTGTGTGTCCTCAAATGAATTTTCAAATTAGAACTCTGTGAAAATTTCATTTTACAACACTCACAAGAATATGGTTTCTCATTAGTGTGTGACCTCAAATGTTTTATTAAATGTGAACTTCGAGAAAATGTCTTTTTACAACACTCACAAGAATATGGTTTCTCATTAGTGTGTGACCTCACATGTTTGATCAAATGTGATTTTTGAGAAAATGTCTTTTTACAATACTCGCAAGAATATGGTTTTTCATTAGTGTGTATCCTTAAATGTGTTTTCAAATTTGAACTCCGAGAAAAGGCTTTTAAACAGTACTCACAAGAAAATTGTTTTTCATGTGTGTGTATTCTCAAGTGGGTTATTAGTTCAGAATTCTTAGAAAATGTCTTTTTACAATACTGGCAACAAGTACATGGTTTCTTTTCAGCACACAATGTTTCATGCGCATTTGAGTTAGTATTTACAAGAACTGACATGGCAAAATAATTTGATGCTTATCTTTCCAGATGAAGTAGTTGCTGAAATGCAGATTCTAGTTAAGTTAAATTATATGATATTTCTTTACACAAACTTTAAACAATAAAACTTGCAAAGTTGACCACCTTTGTAAGTACACCACCTGTCGAAGTTGTCAAGTAGAGAAATACTTCTTTATCATATATATATCGACCTCTATAAGTTGACCACCTGTCTAAGTTAAGCACAAAACTTTTGCACTGCTTTCTCTTTTGTTCAGTTCAGCATGTAAATCGCCAAATTTTACATTTACCAGAGCAGTTTTGTAATTCACCAAATGTATTCAGGATAAGTTCGCTAAATTTCTTTTGTTAAGCAGTGTCTTTAGAGAATTCTCGCAAGATTATGGATTTTTCTTAACAATCTAATGAAAACATTGATTATTGAAGGTATGTACCTTTCAATGCCTCTAAACTTACATTCTCAGTGGCAAGTTTTCATAAAAGCATATAAATAACACTTTTAAAACCTGAATTTTTAAGTACCCTGTATAAAAGGTGTTTAAACATAGGCTGTGCTTAACGTGTACTCTTAGATTCCAAGTTCTTAGAAATTCTAGAGTGCTTTTCTTTCTACAAGTTTGAAAATCGCTTGCATCGAAACGGAATCTCCTGATGTCTGCGATGCAACGTTCAGCTTCAAAGAGCTCGAATTGGTGTATACCAGTACCTACACACAAAAAGGAAAGCAGCTGAAAGTATTAAAAAGTAATTAAAAACAGAAAAACAAATTTTAATAAAATGGTTAAAAATTAACATTTTCAAGCCCAGTTGAAATTGTATTTTTGCCGAATTGCCACAGAGGTCCTTTACGGCTCAGGAATTTGCATAGTGTTATTTTTTGTCCTCTACGAGGTCCATTGCCCCCTTTTGGGGGATTTAGTCTGGTAATCTGTAAAATGCAAAGTTTATACCTATACTAATGACAGTAACTGAATTTTTGAAATTTTAAAAAATCCAAACAAGTCTAAGTTTAAATTTTGAGAAATAAAATTGCTCTTTTCTAAGTATTGATGACAAATTACCCTCCCCCCTTTTTTTCCTTCCTATATTTCAGCCAGAGCGTCTGAGAATGCATCACACGATTCAACTGCTATATTTTTGAAACCGTCACTGAAAAACCATCACAGTTCCTATAACCAAATGTTTCTGTGATGAAATTCTGACCAACTCCATGATATTTGAGTCACAGCACATTTTTAATCTTAACGATTAGACATATTTCATTTTATTTATTATTGCCCTGTTCAGTCAAAGTTACACGGAAAAATATTACTTGGTGATAATTATACATTATTTTGTCTTTTTAATGCAGTTTTTAACGACACTAGCCATGAATCCAGGCTAAAATTTCCATGAATGCAAATTAATGTGGCAAATAAAAAACAAAAACAAGATATTCAATAACATGAAAAGTATCATTAAAAAAATTCGCCAAAACATTAAACACTCCGTTAACCTGTAAAATAATGAGATAAATACTTTAATATATTGAGTCAGAATCAGGGCCCAATTTCTCAATAGGGGGTAGACAGCTGCCTAGGGAGGCAAAATTTTTAGGGGCGGCAAATTTTGCTTTAACGACACATTTTTTAAATAAATTTGTTTTTCTTAAAAGTAAAATATTAGCATTCTTTCATTTTACACAGAGATAATTTTTTCTAATATTTTAATTAGAGACGTACTGAGTAGCACTTTGGCCGAGTACCGAGTACTCGGCCTTTCACTACTCGGCCGAGTACCAATTATGTTTTAAGAAGAACCACCGACACACACGTGATAAATTTTGAACTCGTTCGAATAGTAGTATAGACCTCCATGAACATAAAATAGTTTCTAAGACAAAATTCCAGCTGAAATTTAATTACCCATTATAAAAAAATTTTGTTTGGGTCAAAAACTTTACTTTGAAATTAAAAATAACCAAATAAATAAAAGGTATGATTAATAAAGTTGGAGTTGAAACAAATTATATCGATCTGTTATAGTTCTACTCTTCTGTCAAACATAAATAATTTTTAAAAGCAAATAAAACAACATTAAGAGCACAAATGTGCAAAAGTAGTAAGACAGTAGTTGCAGTAATGTTCGACATGCAGGGAAAAGCTTTATCAGGACAAGGCTGAACTCGATCTGGTCCCTTAACTGAATTACTGCTAAGACTGTGTAGATGAAAAAATGGTCATCAATGAGCACTACCTACTGAGTTAAGAGTTAATCTCCTGGAGTTAGGGTTAAAACTTCAACCATCAAAATATCACCAAAAGGCAATGGCTTCGTTCAAATGTAGAAGCAATTTTCACGAATCATATCCTGACGGGTGACCTTCTAGTTATCGAATATTTTTTATTTAGTTTTATCATCTTTATATTCATTTGTTACTAAAGAAATGGTCTACAATTTAGTGTTATAGAATACTTACAGGAAATAAAAAGGTACAAAATATTTTCATCACGTTAAAAACTGAAATTTAAAGTTATTATAAAATACATTGTTAAACTATGTATGAAGTTAAAAAGCAAGATATAATTAAAATAATCAAAACATTAAAACGTTATTTACACATACACTTGACATAATTACTGTACAATTTAAAGTAACGCAGTATAGGTTCAAACCCATCAATGTATTTGTTATATACTTATATGTTTCATATTAAAGAGCACTTCTTTAAAATATGGTGCTTGTCCTGTGGTTTTAGTCATGTTCATATGTGCTCCAGGCCTGTTCGCATGCGCTCCCCTCCTCTATACAAGCACATGTGAATGATTAAGGGATTAAGGAAATTTTTAAAAAATATCCTAAAGTAAAAAAAATATTTTAAAAAAAATCTCAAAAAATTCCAAAAACAAAGAAAAAAAATGTAGTTCATTTAGGCCTTTTTTCTTGTAAAAAAGAGTTGGTAAGTTTTTGAGATTTGGTGGTTTTATGCGGCTTTAACCAGTTTTTACTGACATGTCAAAAACCTTTTTGACACAATGGTCAAAAACCTAAATTTTTAACCAAAACCCGTCTAAAACTGTAATATTAGCAACAAAGTACCTAAACGAGTGATCCTAAGTTTTATGAATTTTTGTTTCATATATCAAAAGAAGTTTTTTGACTGATTTAGATTTTGAAAATGATGTACTATAAAAAATCCAAACATTATTTTGATTCAACAAATAAAAGAAGCCAAAGTAAAGTAAGTAAGAAATAACAACGTCAAAAAGCACAAATTGCAGATTCGTGTTTCGTTGTTACAAAGAACTCCTTTTTCAATGCAAAAGAAATGAGCTTATGGATGAAAAGACATCCGACAAAAGTCTGGCTTTTGTTGAATGTCTGCTGGAGTGGTGCAATGACTTTTTTGCATCCCCCCCCCTCCAGCAACCCTATTAACCATTAAATGGTTGTAATTTTAATCATTTTGACACGTTAACAAAAGTATGTCACTAGCAATGCTGTGTCAGTGCTAAATTTAGTCAAACTTATCGGGCGATGAGATTTTATCAATGACTTTATTGCATCGATGACTAATTTAATTAGTGCCCTTTTGAGTTGCAGAGTGTAATTGGAGTCCTTGGCAGAAAACAATACCTGTTGTTGAAATTATTTCTTTTTATTTCCTCCATGGTGATAAAATACAATGATATCCTTGGCGCAGGGCTGTAAAAAAGCCGGCTTTTTTTTAAAAAAGCCAGACCGGCCGGCTTTTATTAAAAAAGCCGGCTTTATTTGGCCTTTTTTAAAAAAAGCCGGTCTTTTTTGGCTTTTTTGCATTACATACTTTACTACTTATACTAATGCCCTCCTTACATTTTAATAGGATAACCAATGTTAATTCAAGTAATAAAGCAATGCTTATGCTGAAAATATGGTGATAAAAAGAATATACAAACAAAAACTGCAAATGATTTCAAATGTCTGAGAGAATCCTTACGCTTTTGTTGCTTACTCTTCCACCTTCAGCATGGAAAAGTGCTTCCATATTGTCGCCTCAGAGCAACAGTAAGACATCTAATCCCAGAAATAACAATATGATATCCTACTGTTGCTCAGAGACGACAATATGACTTTAAACATGTTTATCTTTGATTACAATACAAGAAAGTATGTAGTATAGTGACTCAGAACAAACTGGGAAAATTTAAACTTAAAAAAAATCAGTTTTCTTAGGAAGACAGTGAAAAAAAAAAAAAAAATGCTTCATTGAAATGTGATAAAAATTTCTCATTTTTTGTCAAATTGTTTCTTTTGAATGATTGTGTTACAGCTTAAAACAACATCTGCATAGTATTTTTTGTGTGTACAGTATTTATTTTTTTAAAGACTATTCTATGTTTTAAAAAAAACATATACTACAAAATAATCAAATGGCACCCTTCTGAATTTAGCAAAAAACCAAGATTAGTAGAAGAAAAGAACTGATGCTTGAAATATTACTAATTTATTAGCTTCAAAATTAAGTGCTATCATATATTAGCTGAATAATTCCAGGACTTCATATCAAAAGCGCGCCTGGGGGAAGGGAGCAGATACAGGTCAGCTGATCTTAAAAACAGGTCACTGCTAAAATGCAGAACTCTTACTTTTTTTATATTCTAAAGTTTAAAAAATAATTTATTTCAAATGAATTTAATTATTTTATTTCCAAGTAGATAAATAGTAAATAAAATACATCATTGCTGAATTACTTGCTTTGAATTTGAATGAAATGTTATAAAATGGAAAAAGACACCTTCCCTTTACTTAAACTCTGCTGAAAAGATAAACATTGGAATTGCATTCAGAGGTATGTCAATTGGACAAAGAAACCCATTCTGCACTATTTGTAAGGTGATAAGGAGGGTCATGACCAGTATTCTTTAGTGGTTTCAAGGCAATTCTAGAAACTTACAATTACTCAGAATTCAGCAGAGGCTAGTCAGAAAGAAAGAGTGGATATCAATGGGAATGATCCTCTAGTTTGAGTGACAGGAGCAGTGACATACAAAAGTATTAAAGGTGCCACTAAAGATAAAAACAGGTGGCAGAGTATTATTATCCTGAAAGAATGTTCCTTCCTTGTTCCAGAATTGGGGAGCTGGTGAATGAGCAATAGTCAATGACAATCCTAGTTGAGTAGGAGGGGGGGAGGGGAGGAGAGAAAGATTGCAGAAATAGAGTGAGGAAGGTACTGCTGCATTTTATTCACTTTTGTGTTCAAAATCAACAGGGTTCTGGTTTCTCATCAAACAGGCAAGAACAGAACCATTTCACAAATAAAAGGGGAAGAAGGGTACCTTTCAGGAATGGAAGGGCAGACAGGTCACCCTCCCATCCAAGTCTGGGGGAATAAAAAATTTATCTGACAACTATTGGTTACTGATCTAGTTCCAATAACCAATAAAATAGCACCTCTTAAAAGAATGGAATTGCAGATTGAAAATGGTATCACAATTCTTTTCTGCTTTAAAACCATTTTGAACCTTTGAGTAGCTCAGTTCAAATTTTTAGTGATCACTATTATTTTCCCAAAGTTATAATGGCTTCAGGATGTGGGAGAAAACAAGCTTCAGAATGGAATGAGTTTACTGAATTTGGCACAAAAGTGAAGTGCAAACATTGCGAAACTGTTGTTAGCAAAAGAATAAAAGAACATTTAAAAAAGTGCAAAAGGAATATTGCCTCTATGACTATTGAAGAAACTGATATTGCAGAGATTGAGCCTCCTACTAAAGTGCCCAGAGTTGAAGAGTGCAATAATGACTGTGCAGAAGTTCCTTCTTCAAGCAAAGAACAAAAGCAGAAATCCATATTTTCTTACGGTGTAGTTACAACAGCATCTCAGAAACAAAATTTGGATAAATCTGTTGCTAGATTTTTTTATGCAAACAACATAGCTTTCAATGTTTCAAGCAATGTAGAATTTAAAAAAATGGTTGAAGATTTAAGACCTGGTTACGTTCCTCCTAACAGGCATCAACTTTCGGGGAAATTACTTGATGAAGCTTGCGATGATATTGAAAACTGCTTAAAGAAAGAACTTGTCGATGAAGCAGCTCTAACTTTAATCCTTGATGGATGGTCAAGTGTAAAAAATGACCCAATTTTTGCCTGCAGTATTCATACCGGAGTTAAATCTTACCTTTTCAAGGCTATGGACTGTGGTTCGGAAAAGAAAACAGCAGAGTTTTGTGCTAATTTTGCGAAGGAAACACTAGAGGAAGTCGAGATCAAGTATAATAAGAAAGTGTTCGCTATTTGTACAGATAATGAAAATAAGATGACTGCTATGGGAAATCAAATTCAGGAAACTCACCAGTCACTTTTGATTTATGGATGCTCAGCACACATGCTAAATCTTTGTGTTAAAGACATCATACCAAATAGTTTAATTAAACATGTCTTAGAAGTGCAAAAATATTTCAGGAATAAGCACAATGCTCATGGGTGGCTAAAGGAGAAAAATGGCTTAATGCCTCAGATACCCAATGACACTAGATGGAATTCACAAGATGAATGTCTAAGAACTTTCATCATTAATTTTCACAAGTATAATGAAATCAGATTAGAGCACTTGGATGAGTTTGATCAGCAGATTGGAAGTATACTGACAAATGTTGGTATCTATACTCAAGTTGTTTACCTACGTAAGCAGCTTGAAATTATTTCAAAAGCAATCAATGAACTTCAAAGCGACAACGCTACTTTGTCGAAAGCAGTGGAGACATGGTTGAATGTTATAGGAGACTCATCTTTAGAAAGCCATGAAGCAAAAATTAGAAAAAGATTTAATCAACACATTGAGCCGTTTCATCTGCTAGCTCACATGACAGATCCCAAATACTTTGGCAAGCGATTGACAAATCTACAGGAAAATGAAGCGGAAATGTGGCTTGCAGAAAAGTACCCTCAATTTCTACCCGGTGTACTAAAATTCAAGATAAAAGATTCCGAAACCTATTCACCATTACTTTTTTCTGAAAACGTTATCGAACAATTTCCAGCAAGAAAATGGTGGAATTTAGTAAAAATCAAGGCTTCAAAAACCAAGAGTTCAATATCTGATGATTTTTGTGATTTTTTTATAAAATTACATAGTTGTCCTCCATCTTCTGCATCCATTGAGAGGATTTTCTCAAATTATGGCTTTATTTGGAGCAAAGTCAGAAACAGCTTAGGTGCAGAAAAAGCCGAAAAATTAGTGAAAGTGTACCGATATTTAAAGGCTCAACCAAATGATTGGTAATTTATTTAATACAGCAGCAGTCGTATGTGATCTTTTATATACATAGTGAAACATTCCTTTATAATAATTTAAATTGTATCAAAAAGGATCATGTCCCTAATAAATAAGTTTTTTTTCTCTATTTTTGTGATGTAGCAAAATTTTAATGTGTTGGTGGTTTACTGTTTGGGTGATTAAACAAAAGCAGAAAAAAAGGTAAGAGTATACTGTTATTTAAAAACTGAACCAAATGACTGGTACTAAAAGCAGCAGTGTTTTGTGATCTTTTGAATACTTGAACTGAAAATAATTTCTAATCATTTAAATTCCATTCAATAATTTCATAATATAGAGCAATAGTTTGTTTTTTTATGTTTTTTTTTTTTTTTTTTTGTACTGCACATTGTTATCTAACTGTCTAATTTTTAACCATTTTATTAAAAGAGTAGTAATTGCATTAATGATATATAATTTTCATTTTGATTAAATCACACTAAAAATACCAAAAAGTATTTTTTCTAAAAAAGCCGGCTTTTTTAATAAAAGCCGGCCTTTTTAAAGTGGTTTAAACCAAAAAAAGCCGGCCGGCTTTTTTTGGCCCGGCTAAAATCCGACAGCCCTGCCTTGGCGAGCTATTTACGTTTGAAATATGAAATTGCAAAATAAGTTCTCTCGAAGCATAGATAATTTACTAAAACATGCAAAACCATTATTTGTAAATTTGTAATATGACAAATGAAGAGTCATTTATGTAATCGAGGTTTCAGTAATTTGAACTTAAGGTTTGCAGATAAAGTTTACAATTATGAAATGCCTAATCGAGAGCATGACGGCAAACAGCCAACTCGGCTGACCATGAAACTAAAATACGGCGCCTTAAAAGAGAGAGAGCAACTGAGCTACAGAAGCAACATATTGTTACGTGCTCCGATGCGACTTCCAACTTTCTTGAAAGGACGACACAGTTCTTGATTAAAAACACAAGAAATTTATTTACACTATGTACAGGAAAGAGCGTCAACAACTGCTAAATTAATCATCAGCAATTAAGCAAATATCATTCAACACCGTAAACTCAACGGTTACACAGGTATTTACTTCCAAATACGAAAAACAACACAGCGAAATGCCTCGCAATAAACAGAGCTAATACACTCTCAGTACAAATTCTCAATCGAAACTAACTTTCTATCATGCATAATGGCTTTTTATATACACCGAAAGAGATGTTTCAACTATTCCAGAAAATGCTACACTGTTCCACACTTTTCTTTCATAAATCTTATCAATGAAAAAATAGGGGTCCATATACTTCAGCCGAATGTATAGGGGCTGTATATTCATTACGGGAAACTATTTACAGGCTACGGTACTACAATAATTACTATTTACAGAATTTGTAACAATATATAGCCAGCCAGAGACATTTGCATGGATTTCAATAAGACATGCATTTGAGATGCGCATTTAATGATGTTAGAACGGCGGCCAATCAAATGGAAAAGGAACTTCATCATTTCATGACGAAAGGCATGCACGTGTCTAAGATCGGGAAATACGTTACAAACATTGAAATTAGCATTTGTGACTTTGCAAGATAAAAGAAAATAGGGATTTAATTAAAGCCAAATAAATCAAAATAAACGTAAATAATCGATAATATTATTTGGAATTCCCAACAAAACTTTGTAATGTAAATTACTGAAATTCAGTAATTTTCACTCTTCTTGGAATCATAGCACAAATACATTTTCTGTTTACTCTTAGACAAAAACATGGTCGTTAACTTTTTAACTTTTGTTTCGATTAACGTACAATTTCAAACCGCATAAAGATTTTTATCATCTCCAAATACGGGAATTTCTGTCAAAGTTTTGATTAAATAAAATTAGAGGACAAAATCAAATAATAAAAAAAAATTAATTTGAATTTTTACATCTTGAATTCAAATTATGTTTTTCGCAATCACGAGTGTGTGTGTATGTAAGCATGTGTGTTTGTGTGTGGGGGGTGTGTGTGTTGTGTGTAGGGGGTATGTGTGTGTGTAGGGGTACGTGTGTGTGTGTAGGGCTATGTGCGTGTGTGTGTGTGTAGAAGTATGTGTATGTGTGTGTAGGCATGTGTGTTTGTGTCTGTGTGCAGGCATAAGTGTGTGAGTAGTTGGGTGTATGAATGTGTGTATGTGAGGGGGGGTATGTGTATGTGTTTGTGTCTGTGTGCAGGCATGAATGTGTGGGTAGTTGTTTGTATGAGTGTGTGTGCATGTGTGGATGTCTGTATGTCTTTGTGTGTGTGCCCGTGTGTGTGTAGTTGCGTATGTATGCGCGTGTGTGTAGGACATGGATGCAACCTGGAGACGGCTTTCGCTAGAGGAGCAGCATCGTGAGGAGCCGATCAACGGTGATGCTGCAGAGGGTGGTGGTGGGAAAATAAAATGATTTTACGCCAAAAACCGTTCAAATAAGAGCAATAAGCAATGATGATTGCTCAAAAAAAATCAGAGTAAGGTATACACGTAGCCAGTAACTACATGACTATACCAGACAGCCTAGTTATTGCATCCTGAGTCTTTCCTGTTAGAACTCCTCAGTCAGGAATAGTGAATCAACGAGCTGAAGGCTGATGTCATCTCATTGAAGCCGAGGGCTGGGGCGGATACAGAAAAATCTTTTGGAGGGGGCCCGGGAAATTGAATAGCACCCCCTCCCCACATTTGATGTTTCATAACATAGTATTCATAACTCTATTTTATTTTTTTATTTATTTATTTATTTCAGGATTTCTTTAGGGTTAATGAATTCACTTCTAAGTACATGAATATTATGCTGCACTAATATACGTTGATTGTGGACAGAAAACATCTTTAACGTTTCAAGCCATTTAAATACTAAACCTAACATAATGTCACCGAAATGCTGGACAATGAGAGGCTTTACTTAGGAACATTGTCATAATTAGAGACGTACCGAGTACTCGATAACTACTCGGTACTCGGCCAATTCGCCGAATACTCCGTACTCGGCCAGATTTTGATCAGGTACTCAACCAATACCGAGTAGTTGTAAAAAATTGAATACTGTTCAAGACAGATCCAATTTTAATTTTGAGAATAATGAAGTTTGTTATCATTCAATGGAGTAAATCTTTATTTTAATGTCCACAAAGTTAATTAAACTTATTAAAAATGGGACAAAAATATTTTATATTATTAAATGGATTTTTGCTTCAAACATAAATTATTTATAAGAAAGATAAAAATACCTTCGTTTAAAAAATAAAAACAAATAAAACAATGTTAAAATAATAAATGTGCAGGAACACAGTAGGCATGTGTTTTGGCTTACAAGGAATGCCTTTTAAAATGCACAAAATGTGAGCTTATGGATTTATAGACATTCGACAAAAGTCGGATTTTTTTTTGTCGGATGTCTTTACATTCATTAGCTCTCATTTTATGCACTGAAAAAGACGTTCCTTGTAATGCAGAAACACGTGTCAGCAGTGTTCCTGCACATTTGTGCTTTTAACATTGTTTTATTTATTTTTAAAAATTATTTATGTTTGGCGGACTAGCACTATAATAGATTGATATAATTTGTTTTTATTCCAACTTGATTAGTCATACCATTCATTTATTTGTTTATTTTTTAATTTTAAAAATAGCTTTTTTGTAAACATTTTTGGCATAAATAAAAATTTTTAAGTAATGATTAATTAAATTTCCGCTAGAATTTTGTTTTAAAAACTATTAATGGACATGGAGGTCTATACCAGTATGTCAATGTGTTCAAAATTCATCACGTGTGTGCCGATGGTTCTACTTAAAACATAATTGATACTCGGTACTCGGCCGAGTTGTTAAGGGTTATTAAATAAACCCATACTTCACTTGAGTCTTTCTTTAAAATTAATTTGTAAAGAAAATCCTTACTTCATAACATATAAATTTTACTGAAGAATTCAGAAACTATTTCTTCTGTGTGAATTTCAAAAGAGTTGCTGATTTGTTCGTAAAGCCATGATACAGTTGAGATAACATATTGATACTACATTCTGTTTCCTTTAAAAATCATGGTTTTTCCAAGAAGCTACCATATTATTTCTTTCATTTTGCATTTTTTATAAGATGAAAAAGAAATCCATTATTTTGCAATTAGGTTCCTGGATCAAAATGACTCTTTTAGGTGCGCCTACATATTTTTTGAAAAAATGTTAATTATTGATTCCATCAAAGAAAAATTAGTGAACGAATCCCAATATGTTCCCTTGAATTCGAAACCAGCGAGTTAGTTACATGTATTCTGCCACTCTAGGCCTCTGACTCCAGTATTACTTCTTTAATAAGTCAATAAAAAAATAAAAATAAAATAGTTAAAATCAATTCATCCCTTTGGGGGGGAGCATGCCCCCCTCCCACTCCCCCCCCCCTAAAATTTGCTACTGGCTGAGGGTGTTAGCAAGTTGGCATATAAAGTATATTTATCTCACAGCGAGCGTCTGCAGCATGGTGCAATTCAACTCATGAAGGAACACATCTCCATTGTCCTTAATGAGTTTTGTACCAAATTTTATGACTCTAATAATGGAAAAATGAAAGTGAGCCAAAATGATTGAAAATAGCTATAAAACATGAAATAAAATCAGAGAAAAGTGATGAAACATGCACCAATTATGTTTTTCTTGCAAAAAATCCCCATTGTTGAAATTTTGCCATTTTTAATAAGAAATTAAACATTATTCCTGCAAAATTCAAGGGCTTACCATAAGCTAATTGCGAGTTATTAGCGTTGTTTGATCATTTCATTACGAGGAAAATACCTTGCATGTTATTCTGAAGATGGAGCAATAAGGAGAAAAAGTATTTTAATTATCAAAACTAAACTGTGTGAACAAATTATTCAAATTACAGTACAGCGTGCTGAGAACATGACTAAGTAAAAAACTTCGTAGTACCTAAAAATTGACAACAGTAAATAAAGGAAGAAAATGAACTTTAAAAAAAAGGGATTCAAAGCATTAAAAATTCCCCAGAAATGATTAGGAAACTGGTTGAAATATTTTTCAAAATAAATGTTTTGACCAGTTTGGAACAAAAAATTCTGAGAATTTCAGTTCAGCTCAGAACACAAATCTAAAGACATTATACATCAAAACAAATGAGCAAAAATGAGTTAAAGAGGCAAAACTAAATTTGTAGAAAAATTCAAGAAATTTAAAAGCAGGGAACAATCAAGAAAATGTTTAAAAGATAACCCCAAAAATCGGAAAAACATAAGCCTAGCTTGTAAGAAATACAGAATGAAAGCTGAATCATTAACTTTTGCCAATTCTTTCATTTTATGTGAAAGTCCTTTCAAAACCAAGATGTAGTCTACAGGAGAAAACAGTTTTGATTTTTTTTTAAAAAATTGGACAAAAAATTAAAAAATTGGTTGAACTGCAAAAAAAAAAAATATGGAGCCTTGTTTCATTGCAGACATAACTTATACATAAAGAAAGTTTTCAAAAGTCGGAATAGAATAATCTACCTAACAACCTAAAAGCCTCTAACCTGGTAATAATTTAAAAATATTTTTAAGTAACAATAATATTGAACAAAAAGATTCAAACAAATGAATTCAAAATTTCGGTAAAAATGCAAAAACAGTTGAAAACAAACAGCAGTCACTTGTTTAAAAAAAATTGTTCATTATTTGGGGAAGGGGGGGTGAGCAATACAGTAGGCAGTTAATTGCCCAAAATATCCGGGCCTGATGACATCATTTATAGACGACCCAAAAAAAGAAGATGCACATAAAACTTTTGCAATAATTATTTCTGAAAAGATGATACTCACGATCGTTTTACCATTCGCAGCAAAGCAATGAAATAGTTGAAAAAAGTTCAGAGGACTACTGTTGACTCTTCTGCCAATGTTCGTACGATAAACTTCAGTACACAAATTAACGGATATTTCGTACTGAAAACAAAGATAGTTCGGCACTTAGGACAATAAATAAGAAAGAAGCGACTGAAAAAAGCGCAAAATTAAGCACAATAGCACGCTTAACGAGATAAGAAGCAAGCAAACGTGGATTGTGGTGTCAACAATGGCAATTGGTCACAGTTAAGTTTCATTTCATTTCAATATCTGACGACCGCCTCCATGGTCGCACTGCAGATGATCATGGAATAGTTTCTCCTCTTCAATCACCATTGAGCCCTATTCTCGATTTGGAAACGGTCCTTATAACTATTCATCTGCGGTATTTTCTGTGTGGCAAAAAAAGAACCTTCACTTGCATTCTTGCTGATTCATATGGAAAATAACTGCCTAAATACTGTAACGGATCCGGCGCGACTTCAAACTTCCTTGAAAGGACGACACAGTTCTTGATAAAAACTAGAGTCCCTATATGAAAACGTAGTTTTCAGAGTTGCGACAACAGCTACGCTCAGAAAACGCAGCCGGTTACAGGGGGAAGATAGGGTTGCCGCCGAGCTGCAAGATTGGCTCCTTGTTCGCTTTCGAGTTTCATTTAAAAAAAATAGTCGCAAACGGGAGCGGAAAGATTGGCTGAAACGGGTTCTGAATGATAAAAGCACGCGGATTCGAAAATGCATGCTGTTCAATAAGTGAAACGCGTACTAAAAATAAAAAGAAATACAAATGAATAATAAAAGTTACGGGGAAAATGTAAATTGAAACTGAAATCTGAAAGGGATAAAAAGAGGAGGAAATGAGCAGATTTTGAAAAAAAAATAATAATAAATAAATAAATAACGAGCTCTTAGGCCACTTTTTAGGAGCGAGCAGGGTTGATCAAGTTAAGGGAGAAAGGTTAGCTGAAAAGCGAGTCACGGCGCCCCTTAAAAAAATCTCGAGGTAAACACTCGGGAAACCTGTTCCCTTTCCTTTTAATGTTTTCAAACATCCCCAGCGGCACAGCAGTATCGGCCAATGTCATAACCACGGTGTTTGGTAGATTGGCCAATCTCGGGTAAAGTTGGGTCGGCCAGCGTAAAACGGCTAACTTTTTTACAATATTGGGCAATACTCGTCGCCAGTATTGGCCAATACTGGCAAATCAAAATTGGCTAATGTTGGCCGGTAATTTTTCCCCAGTATTGGCAGATACTCGGAGCGAGTTTTGGCCAATATCGGTTAAAGTTGGGTTGGCCAGCGTCGAACGGTTGACTTTTTAACAACATTGGGCAATACTTGATGCGAGCATTGGCCAGTACCGGCAGAACTAAATTGGCCAATACTAGAGTCCCTATATGAAAACGTAGTTTTCAGAGTTGCGACAACAGCTACGCTCGGAAAGCGCATCCGGTTACAGGAGAAATATAGGGTTGCCGCCGAGCTGCAAGATTGGCTCCTTGTTCGCTTTCGAGTTTCATTACAAAAAAATAGTCACAAGCGGGAGCGGGAAGAGTGGTTAAAACGGGTTCTGAAGTATGTAAGCACGCGGATTCGAAAATGCATGCTGTCAATGAATGAAACGCTCGATTTTGATTCAAACATTAGAAAAAGACAAAATGGCCCTGTGTTAGCAGAATTAAAAGCAGATTTTTTCTTTAACCTTATTCTCTTTAATACGATTAATTTTAAATTAATCAAAAGATTCTGAGACAACGAAAATTATATTATAGTTTGAATTGATTCAAAATGAATGAAGGAATAAAAACTGATTAAGAAAATGAAAATAAATAAATAAGCAACAAATAACGAACATAAAAAAATTGCTTGTTTTTGCTACATTAATTAAGTTTTATAAAGATTTTTGAACATAGAAATATTTCTTGAATTGATATCAAAAGCAATGCTTATTTATTTTTTTTTCTATAAAAGGAAAAAAAAATACAATTTTCTGATTTAAATGGAAAATTTTGGCATTAGCTTAAAAATTCCGAAAGGAAATATATGCCTGGCATGTCCACCTACGGGGGGGGGGGGCACCCATGTATATGCAAAGGAAAGTTTGAAAGAGTAATACTAGAAATATGCAGAAGCTTAAAACAAGGTGTCCTATCCAGGCCCATATCTATACATTTTGGGTCTCCCTGCAGCAAAATTTGTATGCAGCCCCCCCCCCCCCAAGGCCATCAGTGTATTATTTGTAACATTAAATAAGTCTTAGTGCTAGGTTTTTTTCAATTTTTTTTTCTTCAGTTTCATAGGCCGTTGGACCCTTTAAGACCTGGGACACCCCACACTGCGGGGATCCTATCTCGCTCCCCCCACTCCAAAAAAAAATTAAGAACCTCTGAATATTTCAATGGTTTAGTGGGCACACCTGGTTAATAGATTAATTTGTATTTAGTTGAAAACGAAATTATATTAATCAGAGGTCATTTTTATTTGAAACTAGATGCAGATAGAAATATTCAGAAATGAATTGGGAAGTTAAGGGAGGGGGGCGTGTATTTTGACATATATTTTTTTAACATTTGTATATGCATAAGAAACAGATGTCTCCATTGTTTTATATTTATTTCTTGAAAGTACACTATCTATTATTTAAAATTTTCAACAACATTTTTATACCAAAACAATACTAGAATGAAAGGTAGTTAGGTAGTAGACATTTTTTTAATGAAACAAAATTAAAACAATTCAGAGCACCAAAAAAGGACTTGTACTTATTTTGAATTTTTATGAGAAAACAAAAACTAAAAATTAAAAACAATTGAGCATGAGGAAAACTCATTTATTTCATGCTAAGTTTTCAGATCAATAGCATGATCTTATAGTTGTTATCTTGTTGTTGTTGTAAACAACATAGATCTCTGTTGCTGAATTTATTTTTTGGTGTTATTGTATCTATAAACTTTATTTAAAACACAAAATTTCCAGCATTTTCATCCGAAAAAGAAAACATTATTTTAATTAAAAACTTCAGTCACTAATGGGCTAATCTTCAAAAAGTGCAACTTTGCTGTCACATGCCTTTTACTGTTAAAACTAAGGAATAGTTTATTAGTTTTTAATTTCAGCAAAAATATATCCATTTAAATCTGCCGACAGTTTTTTTTTTTTTTTTTTGTAATAATTTTTATTTATTTATTTATTTATTTTTGGGAGTTTGCAGCATGTGAATTCTTACCTCCATGTATTAGAATTTAATTAATTCAAAATAAATGAAGTGATAAAAAAAAAAAGGTAAGAAAATGAAAATAAATAAATGAACGACAGATAATGCACGTTAGAAATTGCTTGTTTTTGTTTCGGAAAGGCAAGCGTTATAAAGAGTTTTAAATCTAAAAATATTTCCTGTAACCATCTAAAAAGCAATATTACTAATAAAAATGGTTTGCTATTAAAAAAATTGCATGTTTAAGTTTACCCTGTACAATTTTCTGATTTAAATGTGATTAAGTTAAACATTAAATTAAAAATCTGAAAGGTAAATATGCAAAGGAAAATTTGAAAGCTTAATACTAGAAATAGGTAGATGGTTAAAACGAGGTAACCCCCGCCCCCCCCCCAAAAAAAAAGAAAGAAAAAATACCAAGAACCTCTAAATATTTTAGTGGTTCAGTAGGTAATCATGGTTAAAATATTAATTTGAATAAAATTTAAAATTATTACTTTAATTTGATGTAGATAGAAATATTCAGAAATAAATTGAGGAGTTGAGGGGGTGTAATTTTAAACATTACTTATTTTCAACTCATATGAATAAGAAACAAATGTATTTATTGTTATTTATTTATTTCTCTGCATCATACATCTATTACTTAAATTTTGAACAATATTTTCACATCAAAACAATATTACAAAGAAAAAATCATTCACAGCACCAGTAGAGGACGTACTTATTTTCAATTTTTGTGGAAAAGCAATGTTTACATTTAATTTTGACAGATATTTTAAATACAACTTAGCATGAAGAAAACTCATTAATTCCATACTAAGTCTTCAGGTCATTACCACATAAAAATTACAACCAAAGTATCTAATGTTCAATTTATTTTTTGGTGTTGTTACATCTGTAAACTTCATTTCAAACACAGAATTTCCAACATTTTTACACGAGGAAAAAAAGAGGAAACAAAGACATTTTTCTCAACTAGGCAATCAAACTCAAATTGAGGGTACCGAAACAGGATTTGTAGTTTTTATAGATTTTGGGACACACTATTATTATCAATAACTGCTTAAGTAACAAAATAGGCAAAGATTAATCTTTGTGTTTTTTGAAATGCAACGTAACCTCAAAATATTTAGATGTTCAAAATGTAGTTATTATTACCAAATTTTTAAAAATTCCTTACTCCAAAGTATCATTTCCTAAAATTAATAATTATGGACAAAACATTAGTTTAATCAAAATTTTCAGTCACTTATAAACATAAATAAAATAAATTTTGTTATAGGCTTTTTTCCCATCTACTCAATCAGGGAGTTTCGATTAGACAGGGCAAAATATACTGATGCTTGTAATTTATTTTCTCTTATACTATTCGTGAAGTGAATTTTTATGAAAAAAAACTCCCTTGATTGAAATAAATTGAATTTTTTGTTCAGATTTTTTCATATAGATTGTTATTCCATTCATTACCCCATATCATGGATGGATGAACGTGACGTATGTTCTAATATCCTGAAAAATGCTTCCAGAACTCAGTCAGAAACAGAACAGGTGCACTGACAGTCAAAAGTGGACTAAGATAACAGTTGCTACCAATCCCTTCCAAAATTGGAGCTATTTGCAGTTATTCAAATTCTGTCCTGTAGTTTAAGTGGGGAGAAAAATCTCTTTTTGAGAGGGGGGAGGTTCTGGATAATTACAGGAACAGAATAAGCAGAAATGAACTGTTTATTTAATGCTGAAATAAGGTATAACAATAAACAAACCTAAATACATCTTTCACAATTTTATGTATATCTAAATTTTTTAGTCTTGCTTTAAATACCAAAAAATTTATTATAAATCTGAATTGAAAACAATATTTTTACATGACAAACAAGCATAAACCTAAAGAAAGCACTTGATTTACAAAACAAATTCAAAACTCTAAATTTAGAGAATCAAAACAGAACACCAGCTACTATTCCAAAATTTCTGCTGCAAAAGTATTGTTTGTTTAACCTCTTTACATTTCAATATTATTATACTAATGAATGACAATAAATTTGATAATAAGTAACAAATCAGAAATACAGCATGTCTGTATGAAGAAGATCAAAATTTCATTTAATTACACTATTTAGCATTTAAACACAAAATTTTCGTTGGTTTGTATGTCGTTGTTGAAAATCCAAAGACCATTTCGGCAACAAATTTCCTGAAGTTTACAACATAACAAACATGAATGGCATATTATACATGGAAATTTATTTTTTTTTTTAAACAACTTCATTAAAATTAGTTTTGATAAAGCTGTCAAGCTAAGAAAACTTCGAAAATGATTTCTGGACATCCTTGTAAACTTAATACTGGAGATCATTCTATTATACAATTTTTTAAGCAAACAGTACAATATTATCATGAGTTTTCTAGAACATCTGCATCAGGGCTACAATTCAATTAGTAGTTGAGCTTTCTTTAAGTTGCAGAATATCTGGAAGAAACTTAAAAAACATTAAGGGCAAATAAATTTTAAAGCTGATGTAAAACTCTTCAAATGTGCTAAATCATCAGTACGGCTGATGTTTTGAATTGGCAGGAATGTTTTTTAAAGTAGTTCATAAAATTATAAATGGAAAATAAATAAACACACTTTAATTGAAATAGAGCTGTATTTCAACTACTTTGCATTAAGTATGTTGTAAAGTTTAATTTCAAAAAACAGGGTGTTCTAAAAACACATGAAAAAGTAAAACACATATTACAGGGAATATTTTAATTCATCAATCTCTTTTGACTAGCATAGATTATGTTTTTCATTCATTTATGTACATAATAATATGTACATATTTTTTAGTGTGCATCATCTTTGCTCTTAAGAAGAGAAATCATCAGTTTATGATGACTAAAATAAGTAATGATTGTTCGTGATTCCAAATTTTATAGGAACCGTGAGAAAACTTGCTTGTTTTTTTTTGCATTTCACTTAGGAATATCCACAGCAAAATTGTAGGGGTAGGTGGGGTATGTTGGACAGTGGGGCACGTTGTTCAAGTCCCAATTATTTTAATAATATTAATATTTTTTATTTTATTTTCTGACCAACTAATAGCTCCTATGGTCCTACAAATCCTATCACGAAATCACATGGCACAGTTATATTGAACAAATTTTTTTCTAGAAAGTGTTATTTCAGCAGTCCTGAGTAATTTTCAGAAAACTAAAAATTAATTTTTTTAATGGTTTTAGTCAAGATTGAGGAGAAAAAAATTAAACTCCTGTCTTAAACTTTTACGTGAATGCCACTACCTCATCAAAGAGCTTACTTGTGCTTGTGATTGAAAAAATGTGAGTGCATACTGTAGAAACTACTTATAAACTGTTCTTGTTTGGCTTTAACATATAAATTTAAGTGAAGTAAAAATATAGAGAATGCAATATAACTGATGCTTAAATTTATTCTTTAAAATAAAGCCACATTTTTCAGTAAATTCATTTATCTATACCAGATATTTCAGCTGGCCACATGAATCAGTTTTGAAAGCCATATGTTTTCAAAATTGTCCATTTTCACCATTGTCTTAGAGCATTTGAATTCCCCTTTATTTCAATGTTCTATTTCCTGACAAAAGTATTGATTTTCTAAAGCCTTTAACAAATTAAGATAATCTCTGATAAATTGAATATTTTTTATTTATACATTTATTTTTATGAGTGGTTGAAATGAACTCAGATGCAATTGAATTACCTTTTGAGTGGGTGAGGCAAAATCACGAACATGTAATAAATGAATATAAATAATGAAAGAAACATTACTTTTAAAGTGGATGCATTTATAATAATAATAATATAAGAGAAATAAACAACTCTGATTTAAGGAAGCAGTTACTAAAGACTTTATTTTGCATTGATTGAAAACATCGGATAAATATAAAAATATCTAATATATATCAAAATATCGGATATTTTCGAACCCTGATCTTTACGGATAATCTCAAAAACCCATTATGACAGCCTTTATTTTAAAATGACACACTAGTTAAAATTTAACTCCACATTAATCGAGATAGGATTATTTAAAAATCATTTTTCCACCAAATATCGAAATTTTTACGAAACTGATGTGGGGTGAGAGCTTCATGTACTTTATTTTTCTGCTGATCTAGAAGAGTAGAATTCTTCTAAAGTTTGATTCCAAGAAATGGGTTGTGTCATAATGACACACGATAGACGCGAAACATGTTAATTGTTCAAACACTTTTGAATATATTGTATTTCTTATTCATTTTCTTACATAAAATTACATACATGTGTCCACTTATAATGATCATCTTCTTCCTTCTTAAGAAGAGAAATGATCTGTTTACGATAACTAAAGTAAGTAATTACAAACGTACATATTGATCTCCGTGCTGCCGAAACGTAGTACATGCAACCATACAAAATGAGAAAGAAAGCGAGAAGAGCGGAAGGTCTCACTTTCCTCCAATATCTGAAGGCAAGCAAGCCACTATTTTCCTTCTAACCGACATTGCTTATCCCCACCACTTTTCATCACACAAAAAGGTTGGATATAACTTCAAAGCCCTTGCAAAAAAAGTTTCACTTAAAAAATCTTTGATTCAGCATTTTATTATAAAAGTATTGATATTTCAACTCGCAAAACTTTAAATGTACCTAATTTCTGACAAACAAGAGCTTTGTGGCTGGGAGGACTTTTACAATCTCAAAAACCCATGATAACAGTCCTTACCTCAAAGGTAATTCAAAACTTGTTAAAACTTAACTATGTATCAATCATGGCATAATTATTTAAAAATCATTTTCTCAATAAAAATAGAAATTTTTACGAACCTGAATGGGGTGATAGCATGCACTTGATTCTTCAGGTGATAAAGAAATAGCAGGTAAAGGAAATAACAAGGCAACCTAAAAATTAGTAAACCCTAATTAGAGCATAATAAAACGTACCAACACACTACTTGAACAGAACTTAGAACACCTCAGTTTTCTGTTTATAATGGAACACACAGCGACTGGCATGCTTGTTGAATAAAAAAGAGTAAATTTCCAAAATAACCAAAACTACCTACAATTCATTAAATTTTTAATAAAATAATACATTTTAAATTGGCTCGCTCAACCTAAAAAATAGATAAAAACTGTACTGTGTGTCAAGCAAGTGTTGCACTTCATATCCACCTCAAACGCTTTGGCAAATTCATGTGGTCACATTAATTTCATAATCGAACTGACATTTTTTTAAACAAATTTTAACTAATAAAACATTTAGCAGAATATCATAACAAAACGTTTCCATAAATCAAAATGTTATTAAAAGATACTGCCAGCAAACACTGAAAGTCCTATAATTTATAAGCATTTTATTTCCTCTGCATCTCCTTTCAAAAAACAAAAATTTGACACTGTAAATACTTACGTTGCATAAAGAGAAGATTTAACTTGGAGTTTTATAGCTTGAAGGAACATTAAAAACGATACATTAGTCAATTTTTGTCTAAGAAATGATCAGGAAAAATAAAAACCTTAAAATTAAAACATAAGTTAAAACGGGTTTTAATATCAAGTCACATTCATTTAAAATAAAAATTTCCGCAGCATAAGGCATTTATAATACAAATCACAAGTTAAGATCTCTTCTCATCACAAGTGTATGTTTTGTTTACTTCCACTCGTCGCCAAGCACGAAATTGATCGCGCCAAACCGAATACAGAGATCTATCGTTAAAAAAAATTTAATTTACACAATTAAAACATTTGCCTTGTCTTAAAGTGTTGTTTTTCAATAACGTTGTGGTTGGAACCATCGATTTAACAGAAAAAATAACTATAAAAGACCCAAATAAAGTGTCATTATGGAATTTTAGCACACCGGAACACATGTTCTTGATATAATTACGCGATAGTTAAAGAAATAGGAATGGACTCACTCAAGTAAAGCTACACACGTATAATTTGAACATTGTAGAACAGTAATATGAGCATTAAAATCCTGGACTCACCTTTAATTTTTCAGATTCTGGGTTTTTCCACAGCACTGTCATACGCTCCATGTTAATCCTACGGGAGAAGAAGAAACCTTGCCTCAGGCGGTCTTCGACCAATAGGAAAATGATACCGCGTTGTCGCAACTCTGAAAACTACGTTTTCATATAGGGACTCTAGCCAATACCGGGTAGCAATCTCTTTTGCAGCATTGGCCGATACTCGAGCCAGTACTGGCCAATGGGGTCAGGTGACACTGGCCGATTATATGTGTAGCTATTAAGCCAGTGTTGGGCAATACTGCTAAAACAGAATTCAGTCTTTAAAAAAAATCGGCATTCAGACTTCCATCCTTCAGTTTTAGGGTTTTGTTTTTCCTTTTTTAATTGAAGGATGGAAATCTGTGTGACGATTTTTTTTTCAAAAAACGGAATTCGTCTTTACTAAGAAGTGGCACCGATAGCTATGAAGCTTTGACACTGCACTAGAGGTATAAAACCCAGAACTGTGCGTTTGTGTTTTATTCCTAGCGCACTGGTCAAAAGTCCCTCGACCTTTCTGTCTTAAAACGATATAATTTACGGCTACAATTACTAGACTAGAGGAAAATTGACAGTTTATCATTTATTTTATAATTAGATTACTGACAGTAATATCTTTCATTTTTTATGATTTTTAATGAGCAGCAAATTACTTTTTTTACGCCAAATGCTAAGATTGTGGGAAATTAAGATTCATTATTCTTAAGAGTAAGGATCAGATTTAAGCATGATAGTTCTTCCCACTGACATCATAAATGTTTTTGTTCGTTCATTCGTTCATATAAATGATATAATCAAAATCCTTATTTTTTTCTTAAATTAATATTTTGGAACAATTTATATATTTACAAGTTCATTGGGAAAAAATTTTTATTCATTTTTTATTACATATTATCAGCTAGGTAATGTGTAAAAAACACACATATTATTTATAACATAAATATGTTTCATTAAAACATACATATATATATATTGTGCTTAGATATTATCAGCTTTTTTGTCTTCGTTTCGACCATTCAGTGTCCTTTATTTGATACTGTGAGATCGATGATCCCAATCTACAGCTCCAGCAAGTACCTGCCGATTCTGCGGCTGATAGCCTTTGTATTCGCAGCATCCCACTTAATTTTTACACTTGCTAAAGAGAGAGAGAAAAAAAGCAGTCACTTAAAATATAATTACACTTTTTTTTAAACTCTGCAATGTGCAAAGCAAACACATAGTAAGGATTACTACTTATAACCAACATGTAAATTGTAAACTACATACAATGAACTCTCGTTTTTTGCAGGGGTTACATTCCACAGAAACGTAAATGAAGACTTAACAGTAATGTTAAAATAGGTTAGGTTATGTTCCATTGATAAAAAATATGTACTAATTCCAATACAAATACACAATGGATATGAAGAAAATATGAATTAACTTAGGGAATATGAATAAGAGCTGTTTATGATATTCCTTTGGCAGTCATTTTTCTATGCAGGGCTTTTCCTTTGTGGGGCATGAGCACATCCATGGTCACTTGCATCATTTGCATGATGGGATCTTCCTTTATAAACACAAATCAGAAAGATCTATTGTCAAAATATGGCTCAAAATTTAAATGTGGAAGCTTTCGGTCGAGTATCATCAATGTTGGTATTGTTGTTGGTTTTGTTCTTATTTGTCACTTCTAAAAGCTTTTTTTCAAGTGAGCTATGAATTGTGTGAGTTTAATAACATTACCTCTGAAAAGAGCTCTAAAAATGTCTCCAGTGACTCAAGCTCCCTTATTATATAAGGGAGCATGAGCCATTGGAGACATTTTTAGCATGCCAAATATATATAAGCATGCCAAAATGCAGTTTTCATTTGTTATCTACAATCTTAGAAGTTTGAAATATGAAAATTTTGAAAAACTTTATGCATTTTAATGTTGCATCTGCATAAATCAAAACTCATCCATATATAATGAAATAACAGTGTCAAATCTTAAACTGTGTGTAATGAAATCCGTGTAAAATGAGGGTATTGCTAATTAATTGGTAGTTAATCTGACATAAGTAGTGGTGCAACAAGAATGGTTTGAAGGTCAAACTCTCCCCAGAGTTCTTAGCTTCAACATATACTGCTAATTCTATTACTGTAGAAACGGTAGAGTTAGCAATTTGCTACCAATTAGATAAAATTAAACACATCAAGACTATACACCTCCCCTCCCATTCAGGTAAAAATACTTGCTGCTCCAGTGGAGATGATTAAAGACTATAAAATTATTTCACTGCTAATTATAACAGTAACGAAACATTTTCCAAATCATGTCTTACTCTTTGATAAAACTCTTTACTTTGGCAAATTTATATATTAAAAAAATTTCTTGCAGATTCCTACTTTTTTTTTTCCTTTTTTTTCGGCTTGGGGGGAGGGAAAAGTTCTCAACTTATACCCTTTCCCCAAAGGGTACAAGTTGAAATGGAGATATGTTTTTTACAAAAATTATGTGTGATGAAATCATATTATTCCAAAAGTTTTCTTTGATAAATTTAATTTCAGCTACAAAAATGATGCTGTTCACCATCAACTAAAACGTTTGCAGATCACATGAAGATTGATCGTGAACCACTGTGGGCTTTTAGTGGTAGCCCCCATTTACCCTTGCAGTTATTAGACACTGTAAAATAACTTATACAAATACATTATCCCTCATATTATTTTAGCAAGTATTTTTAAATTACAAAATGAAAAAAATACGCATAACTTGATTTGCGGATATAAATGATTTTCTTTGAATGGTTGTGTACTTCTGTTGTTGTAAACAGAAAGAGAGAAGACTTATAGGTTCAATATCAAACAAATTTATGTAGTACAATCCTAAGCTAGGTAATTACAGCAGAAAATTTACAAGTGATAGAAATTCAATACAGATTAAATGTATAAGAAAATCACTTTGAAGAAATTTTTATTTTAGATTTAGCTTACCACCATTAAATTTAGATTGAATTAAATAGAAAAAATCTATTTTATCATTAAGTAGTTTATTCTGCATAAATTGTTAATTTTATTACTTTCAAAAATGATCTATCAAACTACTGTTCAGAGTATGGATTTTTGAGGATCAATACATTTCTTAAATTAAGATCAGATTCCATAAAACTTCTCATTTTTGCTCACAATTCTAATTGTTGTATTTTGCAAGCCAAAAGGAAAAGAAATTCTAGAGGCTTTAGATGCTAATTCTTCTAATTTTTAAAAATAATTTTATTATTATTTTATAGAAATATTTTTTTATATTCTAAATAATATTTAGAATATAAAGACATATTTCTAGGATTGAATAAGTTCAAAATACAATGAGTATTAAAGTAAGTCATCTATTTTCTTTGTCATTCAAATAAAGATACTTCACAATCAAAAGTTCTTAATCGTGCACTTTTGTTGAATTTACTAAGACAATCTGGTACTAGTTTTACTATAAACACTATTTTTCATGAAAACAATTTCTCCTCAGGGCTACTACTGACTTCAGCTATTAAAATAATTGCTTCTAGTAGTCTATGATATAAAAGCCTTCAAAATAGTTGCCAGATGCAGAAATAAATAGATGCGGGAAATAATTTCTGAAAAAGTCATCAGATGTAGAAAATAATTTCGAAATAGAAAACAAATTTAAATGTTCAATAATCGATAAAGAAACACTCTTTTTTAAATACATTGAAAGTTATAATTTGTACACAGTACAAAATTAATTCAGACTGTCAAAGTAATTTTAATGCAAAGGAAAATATTCAGATGTTAAATTTAAAACTTGTTGTTTTTAATTCATAATTCTTGTGACCATATGCATCAGCCTTACAATTACAAACTCGTTTAAAATTGACAATAACCAGGTAAAAAAAATTAATATGAACTAGAAATGAATATATATATATATATATATATATATATATATATATATATATATATATATATATATATATATATATATATATATATATATATATATATATATATATATATATATATATATTCATTACTAATTAACATTAAATATAAAATATGCAGATTTGAAAAAAGGAAAATACTTGGCACTCTGCAACAAAGAGAGGGCAAATTTACTAAAAATCTCATTGTTGTAGGTTAAGCAGGTCTTTAAGAAAGTAACATTAAGGTAAAAACCTGTTTCTTATTTTAAACACTATACAATTCTTAAAATTAAAAAAAAAAAAAAAAAAAACTAGTGCTCTTTTTCATTAAAAATATTTTCCAAGTACCAAAACTGAACTTATATAATGATAACTCCAAAAGAGATAAAAATTCTTACAACAGAAATCTAAATAGAATTTAAGAGAAGAAAAATGTGCCTTTTAATCCTCCTTAATTTTGTTTATCTATCTGTGATAAAATTTGGTTGTAACCAAAGAAACATTTGCAATTTCTTAACTTAATTATATTAAACAGACATATTTTTCATATAATTTAAAATACTGCATATTCTTTCAACCTAAATATGTTTTTTCTTTTAAAATTTAACTACATAGCAAACTTAGAAACAATTAAGTTCCCCTATGTTACTTTGTTGTCTCCTGTGTTACCAAGATCAAGGTAACATAGGGGACAAAATGGTATTAAAAATTCCCCTTGTATTAATGGAAACAATGCAAATGTTTTTTTTTCCTTTAAACTCAACCTGAAAGTTTCAACATGGGTTAAACAATAAAATAATTAAACCTTTCTATAATTTAATAATAACACAGGGGACAAATAAAAAAGACACCTATGTCTAAAGTTCTTTTTTCCTCACCTGGAACTCTTAAAAATAGCACATGCGAAAAAAAATGGCTACTTTACATTAATAACTTGTAGAAGTACATAGCTATCGTTGACAATATTTAAGTAACACATTCTTATTATAATAATTAAAGAAGTAAGGAGGCAGTATCACAGGAGACAAATATCAGGAGACAAAAGATTTTCTTCCATAAAATAAAAATAAATTTGAAATTTTATTTTAAAAACATGTTAGTATAATATGTTAATAATGAGTTGAAAAGAAAAAGAAACATATTTTAAAAAATTAACATGAAAAAAAAGAGGTTTCAAAATAAATAAAGTGCTGTTGGGACATGGTTGTTTTATAGGACACAATTTCAATAACCCCATTCAAAAAGTAAAAAATGTATTTAATTTTAGTAATGTATCAATGAAAAACATGTCAGACCTATCATTTTTAATGTTTACATTTAACTTAGGAGTAAAATTTGGGAAAAGGTTACAGGGCAGTTCTCAAAAGGTGGGAGCAAGCACAGACCTCGACTTTGAAGCTTCAACACAAAATAACTTTCATTTTAATTGACTCAAAAATGTTTCGAGTTAAATAATAATACTGTTTAGAGGCAAGAATTATGGAAAAATAAAATTATGGAATATTAATGATGAATGGAAATAATTGTTAAATATATTAAAAATTATGGAAAAAATGCTCCTTAAATACCCTTAAAAATATATTTTCTTTGCTAAAAGGCACAATTTTGGACTTTCAAAACGTTAACTGGGCAAATGTACCATCAAAAAAGAATTTTTTTTTAATTATTTCCAACCGTTTCAAAACAAAATTAAGGGTATGAATCTCAAACTGAATATTTTTTTGATAATATTTTCTACAAATTAAAAAATTAAGGACAGATTATTTATTGTGTAAAAAATTTAAAAAAAAAGAAGGAAGTTGGAAGTTTCATGTATGTCTAAAAGTTACAATCTTGACAATGCTATTATTTGAGTACTAAATATATGATTTATATGTTTTAAAGGTATTTTTCGATCCTTAAAATCAATTGTTAATCATTTTAAAGTTTTTTCATATGTTTTTATGCAGTATCTTTGAAGCAAAATCACTTTTCTTAAACATATATGTGAGATGTCCAAATTGTGTTACGATCTAGACGCCGATAATTCTGTCCATTTATTCAATATTATAATAAGCTCTTCTATCTTGTAACCTTACTAACTAAAGGCTATTATAATGTTAATTTCTTTAATCCATTGCTATTTTGCACAATTAATACGTTATGCATTAAACATTACATAAATAAAAGAAACTCAAGTTATGATGTAACGAATAGTCAACAAAGGCGGCAAAAATCGCCAAGCAAACCCCGATTGGCGACAACTCACAGCGTACGATATGCAAAAGGTTACCAGAGAGGAATTCAGGATTTCGCCAACAGAGTCGGTTTTGGCGACTTGATCACCTGCGCTGGCAAAATGGATGGTTTTTTTTTTCTTTTTGGATTCTACAAAACCATAACAAAATTTTATTATTTTAAGACCAGTATATAAGGTCACTCATGTACTTCATAAATCCTCTATTTTTCATTGCAGAATTTAAAAATAGATAAAATTTTCACTGGAAAAGTTCAAAAACTGAAACTTTCATTATGATGATGTCCAAAATCTGTTACCTACCGGACAACTGTTTGTCCAAAATCTGTTACCTACAGACCTATCATTAAATTTGCTATTTATTAAATTGCATAAATACCTGCTGTCTTTTTATGTTTGTGTATGATGTTCTAGGTATACATGCTATGCAATAAAAGCAAAATTGATTTCAAATTCCAAAATTTTAAAAATGGCTCAAAAGCAACGTTTTTGTTCCCACCTTTTGAGAACTACCCTACAACTTAAATTCTTGGACATTACATGTTGCATTAACTTTAGAATGACCCAAATCATGTATCAGGAAAGAAATTATCAATTTAGATGTGTTGTTTCAGCTTAATAATTTTTCTAAACATAGATAAATTTACTATGTTACATGGAAATGCTTTAACATTTCCAAAAACAGATAAATGTTTTCTATTTTAAAAAATTAGAAAGCTGTTTTAATTTATTATTGCCAACCAAGAAGTAAATTTGCAAAAAAATGTCAGCACAGATTCTGCTATAAGTGAAATTGTATCCAAAAACCAAAAAAAAAAGTAAAGACTACACATTTTTCTCAATATTGGTCTAGAGTATTTTTTAACAATATGTGTACATTTTAGCCATTGCTCTAATTTTACGTTTTCCCAATTGGAAGGTTTTTATCACTTGTCCGAAAGAAAATTTAAAAAATCACGGTACAAAAACTTTTTAGGTATAATTGCCTTTATTATTGAGCAAACTTACCAAATCATAGATCAGTGAAGTGGACTAAAGGGTTGCGGGTTCAAAGCCAGATGGTCGAAGATGCTCTGTTGTGTGGACAAACAGGTATCATTCATCTCTAGAGCCTGAGAGAGGATTCCCTGCTGAAAAGATCAAGAGGTCATACAAGCGGCACAACTTGAACCTAAGGCAGGGAAAATTACATAGATATTAAAATAGGCAGTAATTAAACAAACCTAAATAATAACCATTACTATTATGTTTCAAGTATGCATTTTATTTTTTACCTAATTAGTGCATTCTACCCTAGTTCCAAAAATAAATTTGAAAATTATCATTATACCTATATCAGCGAACCACGGCAACATACAACTGAAAGTCTTGTACAACTATTTAAACTTTTATTAAAGTTAAGTTCCTAACATTGAACTATAATTCTTGAGACAAAATTAAAAATTATGTAATCGAAAAAGTCAATTTTTTTAACAGATGCAAACAAATCAAATTACTGAAAGATATTAATGAGAAGTTTACATTAAACTCATATTTGCCATAATATCAAAATACTCTTTATAATTATAAATTATCTTTTTCACATTTAGATATAAAATAGCAAATATTAAAACATTTCAAATTTTGTTTTTGAAAATAAGAAAATATAATAACATACACTATAATATGCTATTATAGGGATTTCGTTAGTTGAAGAGATTTCTTTTTTTCCTCAAATCTATGTAGTTAGTTGAGCATTTTTCTATGCATCAAAATCTTGAAGGCATATATGCTTTTTATTTAGAATACTAACAAGCAATTACTACTCCAGCAAGTAGGATGATATAATAAGTAACCTTTCAGATTATGTAATCTTTTGTGGTTATGATAATTTTTACAGATACAATTTTAAGCAATTATTATAGAATTAAATATCTTTTCACTTCCAGCCATTATATTGCAATTATTTCAAATAACTTGGATAAGCACAAATCAAATATATCTAATTGCAATTAAATATTTAATATTACATACAACTTTGAACAATTTCGTATACAACCGCTGGAATCGCAATACAGAGAAAATACACAGCACAACAGAGATAAAGACACTATTTATGCTTACTTTAATAACTCAGTACCTTTACTTTCTTAAACTGATGTCAAGTAACCAACTACTGTTAAGTGCACCAGAAAAAAAAAAAAAGAAAAAAAAACCAGCGTCAGAGAGCATAAACTTACTACAACCCTCTTTTGCTATGGTACCTATCCATTTCCTGAGTTTGGATTTTCCTGAAAAGTAATATGTTATATGCACTTGAAATATTGAAAATATTTGTGAATTCATGAAATTATTTTCATCAAAACATCACTGTTTAAAAAAAAAAAAAAATTTGTAAAGTATCAAAGTTTCCATCTTTTTTCCTCGAAGCCTCAAAATGTTCAGAAATTGTACATATCTGATTCAAAACTGAATTGTTCAATATATTATCTGGTTGTTGACATAAATTAAATATTTATATTCCCGCCTCACAAATAAGCGTTACACTTGACAGTAAATGACAATTATTCTAACTATATTCTAACTTATTTTTTCAAGAGCACGGGAAGAATTTTCAAGGGAAAAAAAGAATATTTTATATGTTTTTATCTTGCTCGATGCCTGAAAACAGCTAAAATGCTATTTCCCTGTACTATATGAAATCTCTGCAAGATAAGAAAATATAAAACAAAGCAAAATAGCTGTAACATATAGAACTAAACAGTTCGGCTTCTTTTTTTGTAAGTGTTAGCGATAACGTTAATATAGCTCGATTCTCAAAACGTGAAAAGGAACGATTTATAATAAAGGATAGCACATGCTAAAAAGTTTTATTTGAAATGCCTCCCCCCCCACGCTATTGACATCATAAAACAATCACAAACACAGCACAAGCAAATTTGGAAGGTTTTTCGGGTATTCAGAACACTATGTGTATTGAACAAAGAGTGAATGCAAAAAGTATAACACATTTCAAATTCTAGTTTAAAAAAATTTGCAATTCTATTCAATATACAAAACGATTTCAAACTTACCCACAGAACAAGTTAATGAAGCTAATAACAACAGCAATGGCGTCCTTCGACGGAGCGGAGCGAGAGAACTCCCGGCTCTGCGCATGCGTCATCAGAGAGCGCTGGATGTACAGCACAATATCGAATGGAATTGGCTAATGTCGGCAAAAGCGAAACTCCATACATTTCTTTATCGGAGGACAATAGATTCGTAAATTATTTCAGAATAATTTTTCTTAATTTTATCCACTTATTAGAAGCAGCAAACATCCAATAGGAAAACTATTTTGTAGGTAATTCTCTAATTCAGAATACCAATACAGCACAGTATCGGATGCGATCGGCTAATGTCGGCAGAAGATAAAAACGCCGTACATTTCAGTATCGTGTAAAATTATTGTAAAATGACTTTTTTTTTATCGTACCTACGTATTAAAATTCAAAATGTCTTGCAAAAAGTCTGTTTTAAAAGTAACTTTCTAATTCAGAATGTCAATACAGCATAGTATTGGGTGCGATCGGCCAATGTCGACAGAAGTGGAACGCCGTACATTGTATCATGGATTATATAAGTCGATAAATTATTGTAAAATGACTTTTTTTGATTGAACCTACACATTAAAATTCAAAATGCTTTTCAACAAATATGTTTTAAAAGAAATTTTCTAATTCAGACTGTCAATACAGCACAGTATCGGATGCGATCGGCTAATGTCGGCAGAAGATAAACGCTGTACATTTCGGTATCGTGTATTATAGATCGATAAATTATTGTAAAATGACTTTTTTTCATTGTACCTACGTATAAAAATCTATAATGTCTTGCAAAAAATCTGTTTTAAAAGTAATTTTCTAATTCAGAATGCCAATACAGCGCAGCATCGGATGCGAACGGCCAATTTCGGCAGAACCGAACCTCCATACGTTTCGTTTTTGTGGATAATAGATTCCTAAATTATTTCAGTCTAATTTTCCCCAGTATTATCAACACATTACAGAACAAAATATTCACTAAAAAAACTATTTTAAAAGTAATATTTTAATTCAGAATGCCAATACTGCATAGAATCGGATAAGATCGGCAAATGTTGGATGAAGCGGGAAACCGTAGATTACTTTATCGTGGATGATAGGTTCCGAAGTTATTGGAAAATAACTTCTCCCAATTGTACCCACGCATTAAATTTCAAAATGCTTTGCAAGAAAACTGTTTTGAATGCACTTTAATAATTGAGATGGCCAATGTTGCTGAGTATCGGACAGCATTGGACATTAGACAGGAAGCGTAAATTTCCAAATATATTTTTGCAGTGCTAAATTTCGTCAAAATGTCTGTTATTCATGTTATTCTTTTGGGAGGAAATTGCGAAATGTTCTGAAAAGTAACCGTTAATTAAGTTTTTCTGATTTGACCAGTATCAGTTGGCCAAGCCTATACAGTATTGGACTAGATCGGCCAATAGCGAGGTCTATCAGTTTCTTTAATCAGGAGTTTCAAATACCAAATCTACTAGAAAAAGTCTTAGAACAGTTCTACCTTTATGTTAAACACAAAGTTTCTTTTTTAAAAACGTTTTATAAAGCCTTTTCACTTTTTCAGTATCGGGATGCCAATACTGCCCAGTATTGGCCAAAATCGGGTAAAATCGTCCGACATACGACGACGCATGCCAGGTTTGGCCAATACTCGACCGATATTGGCCAAAATTGTTGTGCTACTGGGGATATTACACGATTACGTTTTTAAAATTTCAGTGTCGAAAAATTCCGAAGGAGAATCGCCCGGACTACGTATTCTGACTAAAAGTAGCTTAAAATTGTGTAGAGTGTACTTCAGTTTTTAAATGCTTCCACTGAGGCTCCTCTGATAATTTTGCGCTTATTAATAATTCAAAGTCGAAATGTTTTCGTAGAGAGCTAGCTCCCAACCAATGCTTCCCTGTTCCATTACTTTTACCAAAGGTAACTTAAAATTGCATTTTTAAAACTTCCCATTTCGGAGAATTTCTGGAAAGAGCCCTCGACATTGTAAACAAAAATGGACGAAAATAGACTGCAATTTTGAAAAAATAATAATAAGGAAACAAAATTGTGTGAGGGAGCCCTTCTTTTCCCTCTCCTCAACCTCACCGAAAATTGTAAAATTGCGGTTTTTGACATCAACTTTGAAAATATTACTTGGAAGGGAACTAGAACCTCTTCTCCCGATTCTTTTCTCCTTATTCCTACATAGATCCAACAATTTCGATAAATTTCCGGGGGAATTTATCTGATTCCTCCCTTTTCTCGTGCCCTTCCTATGTTGTCAGTATTAGGAGCTTAAAGATGTGCCTTTTCAGACTTATAACCATCAGTATCCTTCTTTGAAGGCACATAAAAAATGTGTCAGTGTCAGCTTTATTTTACATTTCACAATTTTCCTTTTTTAGAACCTTACAACTTGATTTATAAACTTAAGGAAAATAGGAACTAGCAGTAGTTTAATGTCTTTTCTCAACTCGGAAAAATCGAGATTCGGTACTGGTTAGTTTAACTTTTTTAATTTACAGAGGTGGGTCAAAGTACTCCTTTGCCGACTGGGCCAAAGTCAGCCAGTCTGCCTCTGCATATGAGCAATCAAATTAAGGAAATTGCGTTGTATAAGCTGAGAAAGAGAATGAATAAAATGGATCTACAGTCGTAAGTCAAACATTTAAGAAGGTAATCCCCAGGAAATTTTTTTAAATTGTATTTTTAAAATAGCAGTTTACGTGATCTCTTTTGATGTTCGGATGAAGAGAGGTTCAGGGTCTTTTACGAACGGTTTAATCATGGAGACTCTTTTGCCTTTGAAATTGAAACCATAAATAATGAAGTTTTAGATGATTTGTAACAATAGGTGAGAGCGAGCAAATCTGATATCATGGAATCTGTTAATTCGACTATCAATCGTGAAAATAATCATTATACAGTCAAATTACCTTGGAAACAAGGGATGACGCCAAATTTAGATGATAATAAAGAAGTTGCAAAAAGACGATTTTTACATTTGAAAAGTAAATTGATCCGGAATAGTGATTCCAATGCCGGTTTACGAAATATCCGCATTTCAAGCAATTTCGTAATACAGTGAAATCTGTAAGTTGACCAACTGCGGTGCACTACTTTAGTGGTCAACTTACAGAGGTTTGTTTATATGATAAGAGCTAATTCCGTGTCTGAAAAAAACGGTCAACTTAGACAGGTGGTCAACTTCACAGGTTTTACTGTACCAGTAGTTGCTGAGAGGTAAAATACCAGTATTTTTGGTATTAGCTAAAAATAATAAATCGTTTCCATTGAAGAATTTTCAATTTAACTACACTGGTGTAAGAAATTAAGAGAATTTTCAAATATGGTCAATTATCTCCAGAACTACTGGGCCGATTTTAATGAAATTTAGTTGTACATACGTTGAAACAATGTAAAACAAATAACCGCCCAAGATTTAAAATGCAAACTCATGATCATAAATAACACTCGTTAGAGTTAGATAGTATGAAACAGCGGTTGCTAAATTGAGAACAACAAAATGGGTTAGTAGGGGATATGATCCCCTGTAACAAACATATAGGCCTCGCAGTGTGACTCCTTACTTTGAAATGAAGCAGTTTAATGGGATGCTGAGGCACTTTTTTCCACTCATTCAACAACGCTGTTCTCAAAATATGGATGGTCCCTGGAGAGGTGTTGCGAGTTGCTATTGCTCTCCCGAGAGCGTCCTAAACATGCTGTATAGGATTGGAGTCTAGAGATCTGCTTGGCTAAACCCCCCAGTGAATATCCTCCCATTCCAGAAAATCATCGACCAGAAGAGCTCTATGTGGCCTTGAGTTAACATCCATTAAAATTACCCCAGGACAAACCGTACCCCTCAAGAGGTGAGAATAGGGCTCCAAGACCTCATCTCTATTCCTCGCAACTGTCAAAGAGCCTCTCTAAAAGACATGGAGGGATGTGCAGCCACCCAACATGATGCCTGTTCAGCCCGTCAAACCAACACCATCATAATGGTCGATTTCGCGCATATTGGAGAGCAGGTAGTGGGTTCCTGCTTCTATCCAATGAACGTAGGACAATAATAGTTGGTTAAGCTGAACCGGGAGCTGCATGAAAGTGCTGACATGTACTATCCAACCCCCCATGTCAGCATTTTCAAAAAACCTGTAACCTATTATAATACTTGTTTAATGTCAAGTAATACTAAGCCTACCACGCAGTTGAAATAAGCAAGTAAATTCTTGCTAATTTGATAAAAATGCAAATACTCGCTGACTTGTGCGTTATCGACCTCTATAGAAACCTGCAAATTAGTATAATACGCCAACTGCTCCAGCTCTTTGATAACGTAGCAGTTATATCCCATTCTATTGTTCATATTGTTCAACTTTTCATATTTACATGGTTTACAATTTACATTTTTAATATTCTTTTGAGTTTCTTGTTGTTGTTTAGTACACTTACCATTGTGCTCAGGGTTGGCCGGATTGGACCCAATGGGTTTTTTGAAAAAACCCATTATTTAGCTCACTTTTGGGTTTTTTTTTTTTTTTAATTTTCTGAGAAGTTTTTGAAAAAATTAATTTAAATACTTTTACAATTTAAAATTATTTTTTATTTGTTCTTCACCATAGACAATGGACATAAAAAATGAATTTTGAACTTTAATAGTATTTCTTAACTCTTAACGGCATTAACAAAATACTTCAAAGATTTTAAATAAATATATTTAACTTTTTTCTTTAACTGGTCAATAAATAACTCAAATTATCTTGACTAAGTCCAGTGACGTCTTATTTTCTCAATATTTGTAGATTGTAGCTAAGAAACTACTCTAGCTAAAAGGCTTTCATGCAAATTATTTTCTGCAAACCAGCACTTCACAAATCTCGAATTAACAAGGTATATTTTTTAGAAATTAACAGGTTTTATAAACGGTCGGAAAGAAAACAAAATAGGATGTACAGTATTTTTATCATCTTACGAAAAAGTTTAATATTTCTTTCTCTGTGAACAGAAATAGAAAAACAGGTAGCATAAAATTCAAAGAAATGTGTTGAGTAAGCTGGAATCCAGTAAAAAGGGATTTAAACTACTTAAGGTTCTACAGTAGTTTTGCATAACAAATGAAATACAATAAAGTAAAATGCAAAAAAAAAAAAAAAAAAAATGTTGAAACTAAAAAGAAACAGAAGATTTTATTACTCGAGAAGTAACTACCTTAACTGTTGGTAATCATGGAAACTAAAAAATCTGAAACTTCACCATTCTTGGGTTTCGTCGTCTTTTATACCTTTTTTCAGAAAACACTGAATTTTACAGCTTTTTTTTTATCCCAAGATAATTTTTGCGCTTTGTCCATATACTTATGCTACAATATGCTACAAGTATCCCACATTTTTCCTAAAAAAAGACAAAAAAAACCTCACATCTCTTTTAAAAAACCCAGCATTAGTTCTTTTTTATTTTAAAAAACCCAAAAAAACCCGGGTTTTTGCCAACCCTGATTGTGCTACCTACGAGTGAGAGTTTAAATAAATAATATATATATATATATATATATATATATATATATATATATATATATATATATATATATATATATATATATATATATATATATATATATATATATATATATATATAACATTGAATTTTACAGCTTTTTTTACCCCCAGATAATTTTTGTGCTTATGCTACAAGTATCCCACATTTTTCAAACACAAAAAAAACCCACATTTCTTTTAAAAAACCCAAAAAAAACCGGTATTAATAATATATATATATATATATATATATATATATATATATATATATATATATATATATATATATATATATATATATATATATATATATATATATATATATATATATATATAATTTATTTAAAGTCCCACTCGTAGGTAGCACAATCAGGGTTGGCAAAAACTCGGGTTTTTTTTGGGTGTTTTACAATAAAACAGAACTAAAGCTGGGTTTTTAAAAAGAAATGTGGGTTTTTTTTTGTCTTTTTTTAGGAAAAATGTGGGATACTTGTAGCATATTGTAGCATAAGTATATGGACATAGCACAAAAATTATCAGGGGGTAAAAAAAGCTGTAAAATTCAGTGTTATATATATATATATATATATATAGATAGATAGATAGATAGAAATAGATAGATAAATAGATAGATATATTCGGCGCAAAATATAAATAACCTTAAGGGAATTTGTCCCGAATTGCATTGCCGAGGTGGAGTCGACTAACATGCCGACCTTATCAGGAATGGAAGCGTGTTGTCCTGATATCCCCGGTTGTCCTAGCACGATATGCAATATGATTTTTAACAAATAAAGAAACACGTGGTCGCCACTTCTGGCAAACAACGACTATTTTTTTGGAAGCCAATTTCACTGAAATTGTCTCATGTTGGCAGTAGGCGACTACTAATCTAGAGCTTTACTTAAAAATGCCTTTTTAGGCTTTCGATTTAAAAAATATTCCAGTGGAAAGTACTGCTGTGGGAATAATAAATCGCCGTATCTGCAGAAATGAGTTTTTGAGTTATTTAAAGAAATGCAGTTTGGATTTCATACCTAAAGTAATGTTGGAATTTGACCCTTTTTTCATGCTTTATTTTCACAGGAAACAAAATAAGCGAGTTTATACAATGAAGAAAAGTGCAACAGATAACAAAATTGCAAAAAAAAAAAAAAAAAATTAAATGTTTGCAGATACTGCTCTTTATTTCCGTGGCAGAGCGCCCCTTTACTTCCCTAGCATCTCAAAACATTGCCTAAAATTGCGTTTTTTAATTTTCAATACCAAAAAAAAAAAAGAAATAAATAAATACAATAAAATAAAAAAGATCTGCCCTGACCCCGTCTCCTAATATTTTTCAGAACAAAATGCATTTTTAGGACTTCTGAGGACTTAAAGAGGAAGGATCTCGAAACAATCTTTACCTATATGTTAACACTAAAGTTTCTCGGAGTCTTAAGATTTCAATTTAGAAAATTGTTATTTAAGCTCTGAAACTGTAACCTATTAAAAACAAGTATTTTTACAATGTAATCACTAAGTACGAGCCTTTGAATTTTTTTTCTTTTTGTTCAGGAAAAAATTTCCCGCTGCGCTTTTTCACGAGTTCACAGGCGTGGTATAAAAAATTGAATAAGCTCGAATTCCCAAAAATACTTGGATGTATTAGAACCCAACTGTACTTTAAGCGCCTAAAATTTTCACGTTTCCAGTGTGATAAAATTTTCTGTAAACTTAGTCTAAATTTGGCAATTTGTCATAAAAAGCTGATTGACCATTTTGGATCACATTTTTCGGAGATCCTAGATCCTTAGGATTTGAATCTAGGAAGTTGAAAATTTGCATAGGTTAGTTTCAAAGGCATCTCTATACTTCTATAAAATTTTATCCGAATCGTATTTCGTATCCCCTCCCCCCCCCCCCCCTTCGGGCTGAAAACAACGCTATTTGGATACCAATTTTTATTTCATCAACTAGCTGTACCCGACGCGCGTTGCTACGCCAACAAAAAAAATACATCATTATACTGATTTTCATGACAATCGGTTGAACGGGGCAGAATTTGCTACTCTGCAGTGCCACCTGGTGGCGAGTGGCTTCAATGAGCATATTATGCACCTTCTCCGTGCAAAAATACATATATAGAGCAATTTTCATAATAATCGGTCCAGGTATCAAGTGAAGCCGTGACTATACTCAAATTTTGTACTCGCGCAGTTTGCAAGATCAATCCATCGCTAAAAATATCAAATAGAAAAAGTTTTAAATCCCCCCGTTGCATGAAAAGCCATAAAACAATAAAGAAAGAATTTATTTGTTCAAACTCAAGAAAAATGGCAACAGCTAACTTCTTATCAATGAGATCTTTCACGCGAATTAATTTCTGCAGCCGATCATTCTATTCGTATTTATCCAATGGATTGTGACTTAAATTTGAATAAAAAAGGAACTATCAATCGGATTTTTTTCGAACTGCTCTATAAACATTCCCAGTACCAAAAATAACAAACGGTGAAAGTTTCAGCCAAATCTGCCGGGTAGTTTTTGAGTCCATGGATGACATACAGACAAACATTCATTTATATATATATATATATTACATTTCTTTCGTGATTAAATTTTTTTTTTTTTTTTGCAACCGTATTTTATGTCATATTTTTTCGCATTAACCTTGGAGTTATAAAAAGAAATCTCGAAATGACTTATACAGCTGGGTGACACACTACAGCCGGTTATGTTTTGGAGAGAATAAATAAATAACAAAAATGATTATTTATCGACTATTAAAACAAATTTCGCACAGGGCCGCTAAAACTCAAAGCAGGCCCCTGAATATAGCCGCTAATAAGAGTTAAAAACTATACCAAGTTTTTAGTGTTCGTAATATTTTTCAATGGAGATTATTTCCCATAATAGAAGTTAGGAGTCCTAGAGTCGGTATAAAAAGTTAAAATTTGTATTTTTTGGCTCATTTTTATTTTTGCTTCAAACTTTCTATATCTAAACTCTGCATCTGATTTTTAACGCTTTTGCAATTGGAAGTATGCATCTAGGACCAGCGGTTGCGAAAAAAGAGGTCTTGCAGATTAAAACCCAACACAAAATCCCGTGCAAATTAAATTACATGGTTGCATTTTTTTTTTTTTTTTTTATTTACTGCATATACCTCACACTGCCAAGCTTCGCAAACGAACATTTTCTCTAGTCATTCATTTTCCATACTTCCTGTAGTATTTTTGGCTTGCTAGCCATTCTTTTAACACAATAAACCTCGAAGTACATTCTAGTCTATGCACTATGAAACTTATAGCAGCAGATAACAGAGCGATCACTTTTTTAGGCATTTTCGGCACACCGTAAAAGAAGTGCAATAGCTAGTCCAGGCCCGTGTCCATATTTTCATAAAGGGAGGGGTTTTAAAACTTCCACATCCTTACCCGAGGGGGGGGGGGGGTTCAATCCACCAGAAACTTTCGTTTTACGTTAAATTGCAATCCCAGCATGGCATTTAAAGACCTGTAAAAACTGCCGTACTCCCCCCCCCCCTAGGAAGAATAATTCTATCTGTGTAAATAGCAGCAGCATTCCTTCATTTTACGTCTTTTTACTCCAACCTTGTTTGTTTCTTTTTTAATCAAATTTGTTTACTAATGCGGTATACTACAATTAATATTAAAAACTGCCCACAAAGTCTTTTACAATGTAGCATGTCAGAATATGAAACCTAATATACATTGTATATTAGGTTTCATATTCTGCTTAATAAACAAGAAAGAGCTTATTGCAGATGCAAATTAGATTACCAAATTCCTTCAATTGCATCTACATAGCTGCAACATATACCGCATTTATCATAGCCTTCTCCTTGAGCATTGTTACCGTCGTTAATACTTTGTGTTTACAAATCATTCAGCGATTTTTTCACTGTAGTTTTTCCAAAAGGTTATTCCAGTTGGTAAATCTCTAACAGCCTTAAATTGTGAAAAAACACCAGAAAGAAAGTTTTTTTTTTTTTTTTAAAAAGCCCTGCTCAAACTTTCATTTTTCCATTAAAATTTTCGTCATATACAGTAAAATCCCTCTAATGCGGGCACTAACTTCTTCTTTTGACTCATTATTCTTTCCCCAATGGGAGGGGTTTAACCCCTAAAACCCTCCCCTTGAACACGGCTCTGAGCTAGTCGTTGCACTCAAGTGGTAAAGAAACTAAACCTCAAAGAAATTAAAGATGTTTCAGACGCTCATACATGGGTCATTCTTTGAAAAGTATAACTTTTCTATCCAATGCCATTTACAGTAAAAACTTTAAGGAACAATTCATTTAACAATGCTTTTAAATTTCATCAAAAATATATCTATTTAAACCTGCAAACAATTTTATAATATTAATTTTTATTTTAATATATTTTTGTTTCACATGTGAATTCTCACCTCCGTGGCATGTCACACACCTGGTGTGACTGTTTGTGTTGCTTAATAAATTGTTTAATTAAAAGTATATATTTATTTATTATTCCTTTCCTGAATGTCTCAAATACTAATTGTTTAAATATATATAATTTTTTAACATTGTGTTATAGTTCTATTTATTTGGATAAGTATTCTTTATTTGTGCAAGTATGGTATAAAATAATGAAAATTTTAGGAATTTCAGCCCCTCCCCCTACACCGGCAGCCTGGGAAAGGGGAGGGGGGTCCTCATACAAATCCACTGGCACAGATTTGCTTTGCTGCGCTGAAATTCAGGTTTTCGTCCCGCTATTGGGGTAATATTGTATGATTCAAAAAAAAAAAAAAAAATGATAACAATAAGTTCTGGAGTAATGAATGAAATCTGTTATGCACACGAAAAAATTGTACCTTTTCTAATTGAAGCTGATGCTGTATATACAACATACTTAATAGCTAGAGTGTCACATTCTCTAAAACTGCAAAATAAAATTTTAAACAAAAAACAGATTTCAATCATTTTTAATCACTTTATTGAAGTCATGATTTTTTCACGCTAATGTAAATTAACAATCCCAACTATTTTATTGTTTAAAATAATTGTCTTTTCAGTTTTTTTTTTTTTTTTTTTTTTTTGCAGTTACAGTTAGCTCTCTGTTTAACGACTTTCAAGGGACCACAAAAAATCGTCCTTAAGTAGAGAACGTCCTTAAAAAGAATGCTTTTAACACTAGAGTGGACCATCTGGGACCGTGAAAAGCCGTCGTTAAATAGAGAAGTCGTTAAATAGAGCATCGTTAAACAGAGAGTCAACTGTATATTCAAACTTAATTAATACAATCAAAAATAAAATGTTCAGTTGATAATCATATCTCACACCTGTTATTTCATAAAAATGAGGGGAGGATGAAAGGGGGGAGTCAACTTCTAAAAAAAAACATATGAAATAAATTGTTACTGTTGTTACAGAAATGATTTTCTGTGACAATATCTTGAATTTATATTTATTAAGGCGGGTCCAACCAAAACTACAAAAAATAAAAAAAAACCCCAACACCTCTAAAAAAATTTCAATAGAGCAGCATGAACCATGAACTTCCCCTCACCTGCCCGCCCACCAAGGACACATTTGATTTAAGAAAAAGGAAACATAGCAAAACATCGCAATATTTCACTGCCGATGTATCGCAATGTCAAATCTGCAACATCGCCCCGCACTAATGACAAGAATATGGTTTTTCTTCAGTATGTATCCTCCAATGATTTTTCATACTTGAACTACAAGAAAATGATGTTTTACATCACAAGAAAAGGGGTTTTTCCTTTGTGTGAGTCCTCAAATGTGTTTTCAAAGCTAAACTATTAGAAAATGCCTTTTTACAATGCACACAAGAATATGGTTTTTCATTAGTGTGCATCCTCAAATGTGTTTTCAAACTTCCGATCTGAGAAAATGTCTTTTTACAATACTTACAGGAATATGGTTTTTCATTAGTGTGCATCCTCAAATGCTTTTTGAAAGAAACACTATGAGAAACTGTCTTTTTACAGTACTCACAAGAATGGTTTTTCATCAGTGTGTGTTCTCGAATGTGTTTTCAAATTTGAATTAAAAGAAAATGCCTTTTTACAATACACACAGGAGTATGGTTTTTCATTAGTGTGAGTCCTCAAATGAGATTTTAAACTTGAACTCTGAGAGAATGTCTTATTACACTGATTACAAGAATATGGTTTTTCATTAGTGTGTCTCTTCATATGAGATTTCAAATTTGAAATAGAAGAAAATGTCTTTTTACAACATTCACAGGAATATGGTTTTCCATTAGTGTGCATCCTCAAATGCTTTTTAAAAGAAACACTATGAGAAACTGTCTTTTTACAGTACTCACAAGAATGGTTTTTCATTAGTGTGTATCCTTAAATGTGATTTCAAAGCTGAACTATCAGAAAATGACTTTTTACAATACTCACAAGAATATGGTTTCTCATTAGTGTGTCTCCTCAAATGTGTTTTCAAATTTCCAAACTGAGAAAAGGCCTTTTTGCAATGCTCACAAGAATATGGTTTTTCATTAGTGTGTACCCTCAAATGTATTTTTAAATGAACAAACTGAGAAAATGCCTTTTTACAATACTCACAAGTATATGGTTTTTCATTTGTGTGTGTCATTAAATGTTTTTTCAAAGCAGAACTAAAAGAAAACGCTTTTTTACAATACTTACAAGAATATGGTTTTTCCTTTGTGTGACTCCTCAAATGTGTTTTCAAAGCTGAACTATCAGAAAATGGCTTTTTACAATGCTCACAAGAATATGGTTTCTCATTAGTGTGTCTCCTCAAATGAATTTTCAAATTAGAACTCTGTGAAAATGTCATTTTACAACACTCACAAGAATATGGTTTCTCATTAGTGTGTATCCTCAAATGTGTTTTTAAACTTGAACTATCAGAAAATGTCTTTTTACAATACTCACAAGAATATGGTTTTTCATTAGTGTGTGTCCTCAAATGTAATTTCAAGCTTGAATTAAAAGAAAATGCCTTTTGGCAATGCTCACAAGAATATGGTTTTTCATTAGTGTGTACCCTCAAATGTATTTTTAAATGAACAAACTGAGAAAATGCCTTTTTACAATACTCACAAGAATATGGTTTTTCATTAGTGTGTGTCCTCAAATGTGTTTTTAAACTGGAAACATGAGAAAATGTCTTTTTACAATACTCACAAGAATATGGTTTTTCATTAGTGTGTGTCCTCAAATGTAATTTCAAGCTTGAATTAACAGAAAATGCCTTTTTGCAATGCTCACAAGTATATGGTTTTTCATTAGTATATGTCCTTAAATGTGTTTTCAAATTTGAACTTAAAGAAAATGCCTTTTTACAATACTTACAAGAATATGGTTTTTCATTAGTGTGTACCCTCAAATGTACTTTCAAACTGGAACTCTGAGAAAACGCCTTTTTACAATACTTACAAGAATATGGTTTTTCATTAGTGTGTACTCTCAAATGTACTTTCAAATTGGAACCCTGAGAAAACGTCTTTTTACAAAACTCACAAGAATATGGTTTCTCATTCATGTGTATTCTCAAGTGAGTTTTTAATTCTTAATTTCGAAAAAATGATTTTTTACAGTAACCACAAGCATATGGTTTCCTTTCAGTGCACACTGTTTCATGCATATTTGAGTTTGTTTTTATAGGAACAGACATGTCCACATAATTTGAAGATTATCTTTCACATGAAGCAGTAGCTCAAAGGCAGATTTAGAGGCAAGTTCAGTAATATGCTGCTTCGTTACACAAACACTAAATGCGTCTCCTTATTTTTCTCAGTTAATTTGAAGATAATTTTTTACGTAAAGCAGCAGCCTAAAAGCACATCCTAAAGCCTGTTCAATTTCATTACAAAAATGCTATGTGCATCTAATTTTGGTTTAGTTCCGCTAAAAAACCTCTAAATTTTACTTGCGTACAGCAAAGGTTACTAGTAAAAGAAAAAAAAAATGGATTACATATCTTTTGCTCAGCATTAGAGAATATTATCAAGGTTATGGATATATTTATCAACAATCAAAAGAAAACGTCAGTTGTAAAAGGCACCTCTTTCTCGATGACTCTAAATTCATTCCCTAAGAGGCATGTTTTCATAAAGACATATGAATAAGACTTTTGTATTCCTCAATTTGACGGAACTTGTGTGAGAGGTGTTATACACAGGTCACGTTTAACATGTTTTCTTGGATTCAAAATTTAAAGAAATTCTCGCATAAGATAACAAAATATTATTTTACAGTACAGTGAAGAGCAATGATAAATAACCTCTTTCAGAAGTATATGTTCAGACAGCATTCCTGTACCGAAAGATGTTCCGACGTTTGAAAATCACTTGCATCGAAGCTGAATCTCTTGACGTCTATGATGCGATGTCCAGTTTAAAGAGCTGAACAGGGTATGAAGAAGCACCTACACACAAAAAAAGGAAACATCTTAAATTACTAGTGGTACCCGCACGGCCTTGCCCATAATAGAAAAATTAAAAGAGCTTTTGGTTCGCAAGTATATGTACAAGAAATGTTTGGTGAATTTTCTCGCTAATTGGCTTGTACCCATGTTATGGTTCCACGTTATGATAATTTCGTAGCTCGCCAATCAGCTTGTGCCCAGGTTACGGTTCCACGTCATGATAATTTCGTAATTTACTCGTCCATTTTATGATAATTTTGCTCTTAAAATTGGAATAGAAAAAGAATCACATCAAATTTTTGAAAATTCGCTTCGAGGTGCACAGCCCCATGCTACAAACTAACTTTGTGCTGAATTTCACGAAAATCGGCCGAACGGTCTAGGCGGTAAACGCGTCACAGAGATCCTGACAGACAGACGGAGATCCGGACATTGATCCTGACAGACAGAGAGACTTTCAGCTTTATTATTACAGGGGTCTGTCCAGGAGTTTTCACGGGGTCCTATTTTTGTGAAATTAAAAAAAAAAAAATATTATGAAAAATAAAATCTTTCTGTGAAATTTCAACTTGTAAACCAAAAGTTATCCATCAATATAGATTAGATTTCTGATTTACGTACTCATTTATTAAAAAATGAGTCCAGGAAATGTCCGATTTGGTCCATCGAGATTTTGTGAAGGGTCCTTTTTAGCTAATCAGAATTTTGTGAAGGGTCCTTTTTAACAAATTAGATTTTTGTGAAAGGTCCTTAAAAGGACCTACATTTCCTCTGGCCAGACCCTTGTATTAATAAAGATAAAGATAAGCAACACAACCAAAAAAATAAATTTTAATAAAAGTGTTAAATATAATCATAATTACTGATTATTTGTTGAGTAATGGGGCAAATTTAGGAATGAAGTCTTTAAAAAAGTGAGAAAAGATAATCTTTGCTAATAATAAAGCTGAAAGTCTGTGTCTGGCCCCGTGTCTGTCACACGCATAGAGCCAAGACCGTTCGGCCGATTTTTGTGAAATTTGGCACAAAATGAGTTCGTAGCATAGGGGTGAGCACCTCAAAGCCATTTCTCAAAAATTTAATTTTGTTCTTTTTCTATTCCAATTTTAAAAGAACATTTTATCGAACAAATTATCATAACGTGGACGAACAAACTACCATATGCGACCATGGGCGAGCAAATTAGCATAGCGAATTGCCGAGGAATTCAAAATCCTTATTTTTCGAAGGTTTTCTTTCACTCTAATTGTTATTCAGTGCCTCAACTCAGCTTTACGTCGCAATGCTTTTATTAAAACTTTGAAATGTGAAGAAGATCACAGAAGAAAGATCTGTTGCCATTTTCTTTCACGAATATGAATTTTTTTTGAGCAACCACCATTGCTTATTGCTTTCATTTGACTGTTTTTGGCGTGCCATCATTTTATTTTCCCACCACCACCCTCTGCAGCATCACCGTCGACCGGCTCCTCACGATGCTACTCCTCTAGCGAAAGCCGTCTCCAGGTTGCATCCCTGTCCTACACACATGCGCATACATACGCAGCTACACACACACATGCACGCACACACATACACACACGCATACATACAGACACCTACACATACACGCACACGCACACAAACACATGCACACACGCATACATACAGACACCTACACACACGCATGCATACAGACACATACACATACACGCACACAAAAACATACACACAACTACCCACACATTCATGCCTGCACACAGACACAAACACATATGCCTACACACACATTCACATAGCCCCTCCCCACACACACATTCATACACACAACTACCCACACACTTATGCCAGCACACACAAACACACATGCCTACACACACATACACATACCCCCACACACACAAACACACACGCCTACATACACGCACTCACGCCTACATGCACTCACTCGTGATTGCGAAAAACATAATTTGAATTCATAGTTGTCAAAATTCAAATTAATTTTTTTTTTTTTAATCTGGTTTCAATTTGGCCACTGTTGGTGATATTTAGAGAGTCAACTATTGAATCACATTAAAATTACCAACAACGGGGAAAATGACATTAAATTGGAGTAAAAGGCAGTCATGTGATGCACAAATCAGCTCGTTTAAAAAAACAAATTTGTTGGTGCTGTTTTTTAATAGCAAAAGGTCTAAATATCTTAATGTATTTTGTCTTCTTTTTAAAAAAAGTTGCTGTTAAAAAAATATACTGATTTATACCTCAGTTTAGTGGGGTAATTCTGGGACACCGGGGTAATTCTTGGTCAGTAGTATATTTTCTGATGTTTCAGATGTTTTTCTTATTTATTTCTATGCAGATAATATCAGTACTAACTTTAACTTATCCTTTTCTATGCCAAACTCTCTCTCAAAAAGAAATTTAATGCTCAAAATGCAACATTGGATTATGTATCATTTTCAACTGCTGCTGAAGTTTCATGCCCTTTTGGCTAACAAATCAATTCGAGCTTTGAAGATAAATTACGTCTGCATGCAGTGGCGTAGCGAAAAAAAATCCTTGGGGGCAGGGGGGGGGGAATTTTTTTTGAAGTTTAAAGTAAAGCCATGCCCTCAAGTTTATATATACACACACACACAGACAGACACAGACACACACACACACATATATATATACAGTGAAACCTCCCTTAACGGACACTCCCGAATAACGGACACCTCTAATTAACGGACATTTTTGCAAGTCCCAGTCCCTCAATATAGGCCATTCCATGTAATTCACTCTGAATAACGGACACTCCGAATAACGGACAGTTATTTCACAAAAAATTTCCCTTGCGATCGTAGCACTTCCGTTTTTTTTTTTCTTTTCACAGAATATCTTAGTAACTGCTTGCCTTACTTACAAAGCTTTTCATCCTCCACAACTGATATTCCACCGCCCCCCCCCCGTCATTTCCTTATCACTGTTTCTTGGAATTAAAAGAGTGGTAATGGGCAGAAGCAGCGATTGGGTCTTAAAAGTTGGGGGCAGAAAAAAAAAGAACTAAAAGGCATGGTACTTTTTGCGGGCAGCAAAAAATGAAAAAGAAAAAAAACAATCATAATTTTGTTACGGCTACTTTTGAGAGTATTGAAGCAGATAAGTGAAAACTGATGTCAGTCTAAGAATTAACGTACGTTTTTCTTAAGATTTTAATGAATTTTGTACACAATAACTTTTCAAAAGTTAAGATAAAAAAAGAGGAAACTGGGCGCTTTTTCTAACTGGGGCTCTCGGGAGATGCAATTGAGCAGACCGGCGCCGGTAGTAGTCGGCTTTATGGCGCCGTGGTTTTGTTGGGTTGTTTAATTTTTACATATCAAAAAGATTTGCCCTTATTCAAGGTCATATTGCCAACTGTCAATCATGCAACAGTGATACTCGAGATAAAATAAATAAATTAACCATAAAAAGTGTGTGGGGGGAGGGGGGTTGCTCCGCCGAATCGCCGCCGTTGGTAATGCAAAAAAGAGATGTCAAACTGTTTTAATTGATTACTTTAATTGATTAAATGCTTTTTAAGACAAGTGGGTGCTGTCAGTATACTTTTATTAAGAAAAAACAGATTAATTACGCTTGACGTAAAATGTAGTAAACCTTTCGAAATTGTTTCTATTGTGTTCTACAAAGGGAACAACAGCCCATTTTGAAAAAGGTAAATTAAATAGTTCCTCCTAATAGCGGACACCTCCCAATAACGGACAAAACTTCTGGTCCCTTGTCTGTCCGCTATTCGGAGGTTTCACTGTATATATATATATATATATATATATATATATATATATATTTATATATATATAATGATCAAAATTGATGTAAAATATTCTACATTTTAAACAGCGCAATGTTGCAGCTAAAGTAGTTAAATGTATTGAAAATATAGTAAAGTATGTAGTTTCACATACGCGGGTAGCACAGAAATAAGTGTATGTAACAACGAAGATAAACAACAATAACAACAACAATAATGAACATGGAACATTAAAAAATAAACTAGGAATATTGAAAACAAGAATTAATGAAATCATGGGTATTAATCTGCTGCTACGTTTACGAAAAGCTGGAGCAGCTGGCATATTAAATATTCTGCAAGGTTTCTGTGCGGGTCAGTATCATACATGCAGCAAAAATTAAAAGTAAATGTATGTGTATTTGATTTAACGAACTTATGTGTAGCTACTTTTTATAATTTTCTTGTATTAAGCCTAATAAGTAGCTACAGAATATAAGGAGACAAATTCCATAATTATAATAAATTAAACTCTAGTATCTTGTAAGTGCAAAAGAAAAAGTAGAAGAGAAATCAAATGCACAAATGCAGTCATCGAGAAAAACCTTGCTTACAAAAAAATAAAAGTACATGAAAAAGCCGATATTGACTGTCTGAATGCAAAATGAGCTTATTTTGAAACTGTTTATGAGAACAAAAAGAGGGAGGAATTTGCAACTACACAATTGCAAATACGTTCCTGCTTTAAAAGTGTCAAACGATGGAGCTAACACCGAATTCATTCTGTACTTGAACATCAGATATACAGTCGAGCCCGCTTAATGGAAAAGGCAATTTGCCACGAAAAATTATTCTAATAAGCGGGATATTCCATTATCCGGGATTAAAATAGCACGCATCAACGGTGAAGTGCACTGAAATTTTATTACATTAAGAGGGATATCCTATTATCCAATATTCCAATAAGCGGGCTCGACTGTACTTTGCTGTGCGTGATGATAGTGACAAATGGAAAAGAATTTAAATTTTAGACAAGGAAAAAGCAGAAATGAATATTCTGGAACAAGCTGTCGGAAATTTTAGCTTGTCCAAGCGAAGCACGTTTAGAAGTAATTTGAAATAAGTGCATTTTTATAGTCTAGTTAATTGAAATTGAAAATTGGCTAAGAGCAAAGAGTTATAACCAATCAATTGTAGTCAACTGGTAAGAGTAACTCCCAAATTTAACTATAAATAATCCAAATCCTCTTTTGCTTAACTTCCCCCTCAGATAATTTTACTTTTTATGACGCACCAATTTATTTTTTATATTTATTTACAAGGTGGTATAAGCAAGGGGACTGCTCCCTACCTTCCCAAGTCTTTGAAAACTATTTAAGTATAACTTAAAGTGTCAAAATAATGTATTAATCTAGACTATTGCACTCTGAACAAAAATTATTAGAATATATGAGCTTTTATTTGCTTTGTGCAATTAGTAAATCAGGTGTTATGTCCGTAACAAATATAGTAATTTTTATCATAAATTTTACAAACAATATCCATGAAAACTTCATGGTTTTAGAAAGCTTGAAGTCTCTAGAACAAGTATTTCAAAGAAAATTTTAATGAACAATTCACAAGAATATTGGCAATTGTATGACAATGTACACATTCTGCTGTTTTCTGAGTTACGTCCGTAACAGGCAGTTTTTAATTTTTGTTACTTTTTGTAATCAAGCAATCTGCATCCAAATTTTTGATAGCATAAATAACACCAAACTATACAACCGAAAAAAAAAATTGTAGCTTTTTATGAAACCAAATTGAAATTATGTGTATTTAAAGTCTGACTGTTATGTCCGTAACGGTGGAATTGTCCTACACAGTAAAACCCCCTGGTGTTTACTGTCCTCACCAAAACCGCTGTGTTCAAAACTATATTTTTAGAAAAATTGTATTTTGTGAGAAAACATCAAAAACAGAATAAAATGTATCAAAGTAATGTTTCACATTGAACATTTATTCAATGAGAACATTTAACTTATTTGTGCAGCTGATTTTAATCTAGTTACAGAGAAGTTAAATTGTAGAATAAAAAGTGTTTTATTTTATTTTATTGTTATTATTTTTTACTAATAGTAACCAAATTTCCCTATGTTTATGCATGTGTGCAAATGAAAGCAGGGTTGGCAAGGTTTTTACCGTCCTGCTTCTAAAAATATTTCTTGAGAAACTATATTTAGTGAGAAAATATTAAAAACAAAACAAAATGTGTCAAAATTATTATTATTTTTTTTTTTTGACCATTTAATATATTTATTCAATGGGAACATTCAAGTATAAATATATATGTAACTTATTTATACAGCCGATTTCAAAATAGTTACGTAGAATTTAAATTCTTCGTAAAAAATTTCAATTTGTATGCATGAGGGTTTTTTTTCTTTCCCCCATAAACCAAATTTTTTGACATTTACTATGCAATAATTGACTTAAATGCAATAAACCACAATATTTTGTAGTCACAGAATGTATTCGTTTACAAATATGAACTAAAAAAAAATAGCACAAGTTTTAAAACATAAGTGTGTTTAATCATCAACTTCTTGTTCTTTAATCTATGATTTTAACGCTATTTTACCATACTCTATTTGGATGAAAAAATCCCATGATTTTTCGAAGACTTTTTCATGACTTCATAAAAATTTTCATGACCTTGTTACATGAGGAGAATACTGCCCTGCCGTGCTAAGCACAAAAGTTGTATCTGCACTTTTCGTCAAAATTAGTTACTTTTCCCATGTGGCTCTTTGTAACATATTTTAGCTAAATACAACATTCTACGGTCATTTGTCAATGGGAAATATTTTTTAAAAATTCTGAAAAAGTTGCATGTGGATCAAATACATTGAGGCACAACTTTAAACGGCAATTTTTCATTTTGAAATCAGATACAGATACGACTTCTGCTCTTACCATGGTAGAATAGTGCTACAGTAGAAGACCGTTATAACACTGACCTATTTACCGCAATTCTCTATAAACCACACAACTTATCAGAAGTAAACAATAGGTTTTGAAGCTTGAAAAATCTCTGTTTTGCTTTGCAAACGTAAAAAATGTTAGGCAAATTAAATTTTTCATAAAGTTTTTCATCTTTCCATCTTAATTCAAAGATTTTAAATTTAAATTAGAAATCATAATAAACAGGAAATGCCAGATGTCTCTTTAAAATGGAGCTGTTATGCAAACCATGAAGCTAGCATAAGTGCAGGATAATGCACTTTCTTTTGATTGTGAAACACATTTATTTGTGAATAACTAATTGTGTGGGCCGTGGTAGCCTGATCGGTAAGGCATTGGACTCGGGACCGGAGGGCCTCGGGTTCGATCCTCACTGGTCGAAGACTAACCGTCATCATTAATGGTGACTGGGCGACGTTAAATATGCTCGTGGTCACAATGTCCTCCAAGTGAAACGATACCTCTGGGGGTGCCAGACTAGGAAGTTATTCGGCTCCTGGCCTGGTTCTAAATTGTCTCTCGAACTGTCCATAGATGGCACCACCATCTATTGTGCTGTCTTTGTGCTGTCCTGGAAAAACAAAATCCTGGAAACATTGTGGATTAATAGAGGTATAAGCTTCCCTAGTGGAATAGCAGAAACCTCAATCTGTGTGGGTGAAAGAAAAAAAGAAAAAGAAAGAAACTAATTGTAATATTGCTGCTTTAATATTCATTGCAGAAAAAAACTCATTCTGAAGTGCTAATACACAGGATATATTTTGAATGTTAGTTTCAAAATTTGTGAATATAATGCAAAAACCTGTATAACACAAAAGCTGTGGCCCCAAGGTGTGCGTTATAACGGTCTTCTACTGCATTTAATACCAAACTTGCTAATTTTTGGAAATGAGCATTAGTAAAATTTCTACATGAATGCGACCACCTCATCGAAGCACTTATTTGTGATTGAAAAAATATCAGTGTGCACCTAAAAAACTAAATCATTCTTATTTGTCTTCATCATGTAAATTTAGGTAAAGTAAAAATACAGTGAATTACTGATACTTTGAATATTTTTTTACAAACAGACAGAATGATAATGAATGGAATAAAGGTTGAATGAGTCATTAATAAGTTTCAAAACATTTGCTCAAAAGTTGCCTTTTAGTGTCAACAGTGCATTTAATTATCCACATAAATTGACAGTATTTTGGTTCTTTAAATTAAAGTCACATTCTTTAGTAAAAATTCATATTTCGAAACAAGCTATTTTATTTTCAAAAAAAAATAAAAAAAATCAGTAGTGAATTTTTAGATTCAAATGCACTTGTTAACGAATTTGCACATTTTTAAATGCATATAAGTTAATAGGTTCAAAAATTTTAGAACCTGATGTTGAATGTAGCAGTGGGTGGCATGGATCAGTTTTGCAGTCTGTGTTTTAGAGTATTAGAGCTTCCCTATTTCTGTATATTATTGCCTAATTAAAGAGCTTCAATTTCTAAAACTTTCAACATACAGTTGGCTCTCTGTTTAACGACCTTCAAAGGACCACAAAAAATTGTCCTTAAGTAAAAAGTGTCCTTAAATAGAATGCTTTTAACACTATAATGGACCATCTGCGACAGTTAAAAACCATCGTTAAATAGAGAAAGTTGTTAAATAGAGCGTCGTTAAACAGAGAGCCCACTGTATTAAGATAAACTCTGATAAATTTAATAATAAAGTTTTTACAAGTGATGGAAACAAACTCACAGGCAATTAACATTGCATTTTTTGAGTGGACGTGGCAAAATCAAAAACGTGCAAGTTTGCTAAGACTACAGAATATAAAATATAAAGTGTTGGAAATAATAGTAAATTCAAAATGAGGGATGTCCAAGCAGTAAAATTACATTGCAAAAAAAAAAAGAAGACACGAGGCTGCTACAGAAGTGATTGCAATGAGATTTCAAAATTCAGATTTGTTTTTGCAATCGTTCAATTTTCCAGTTTTAATAGCTTTTATTGTCAAATCACTCATTTCTAATGCTCTTTAAGCTACGGTTACTTTCTCTTTGCCCAGGACATTTTTCCATGACTTTGAATAAAAATTTCAATTTTCTATGACTTTTCCAGATCTGAAATTAGATTTTTTTTTTCCCATGACTTTCCAGGATTTCCATGACCCGTACGAACCCTGTCATTAATATCTATATTTATGCCATATGAATATTTCAGTAAATAAGAATTGATTAGATTATACCCCTTAAGCTTTAACATACTTTCGGACAGTTTAAGATGGTAAAAGCCACCTGTCCTGTCCTAAACCAGTTTCTGACAGTCCAAAAGCCAACCTTGCATTTAACAATTTCCTTAAAAAGTGGAATAAAAATCAACTGCTGCAAAACAAACAAAAAAAGTTTGAATAAATGTTTTGACAATAGTATAATAGATTGTAAAGGGAAATGGGGCATAAGCCAAGGCCTAGTAAATTTGGTTGCTTACTGCCAAAAAACATGCTAAACTTATATGCTACTGTGAGTAGAAGCCAAACCTTCAGCTTCTGACTGGGCTGACAAAACCTCTCCTTGGCCCTGGCCCTTTTTACAGCATAAGATATAAATTTAAAGGAAAATTAAAATAAAATATAGGGGAAGTTGGGCACCTTGTGACACTTTTTAGACAATGATTTTTACAAATTTTATTTTCAAAGCAATTTTCACCAAACTTAGCTGAACACACTATTTACACATTTTTGCATCAATTAAAATTTACTTTACACCATATAATTTTTAAACTAATTTATTAATTAAAAATCCAATTATTTTTATTGATGCAATATGTAAATTATAGTAAATAATTTTTCACCGTGAAGAAACGAGATTGGGCAATTCCATGGTGTTGGACGTAAAAAACGAAGAAAAATTTCTCAGTTTTAATTCCATTTACCAAATATAAACTGTTCCAAAATGATCAAATTTATTTACAAGATACTTACTACAGCCCACTGAATAAAAAAAAGCTAGTTTTTCAAAATAGATTCCTAAAGTATAAATTTAAAAAATTTAAAGAGTTGGTGTCGGACGTAAACACACAAATAGTAAAATTGATGGTTCACTTAAAAATTATTAAAAGTCTGTGAATTGGCTTACATTTTCATTTTAAAAGCAGCATACTTCAAAAGTACACTTATGATTGAAGCATATTTTAGTTTTCAAATGATATTATAAGGATTAAAATTATTTAAAAAATATTTTTAGCTTGGTGTCGGACGTAAATTTTCGGTGTCGGACGTAAATTGTTCATATTGGGCCAGGGGCGGCAAATAGAAATCATAATAAATTAGAAATCATAATAAACAGAAAATGCCAGATGTCTCTTTAAAATGGAGCTGTTATGCAAGCCATGAAGCTAGCATAAGTGCAGGATAATGCACTTTCTTTTGATTGTGAAACACATTTATTTGTGAATAACTAATTGTATGGGCCGTGGTAGCCTGATCGGTAAGGCATTGGACTCGGGGCCGGAGGGTCCTGAGTTCGATCCTCACTGGTCGAAGACTAACCGTCGTCATTAATGGTGACTGGGCGACGTTAAATATGCTCGTGGTCACAATGTCCTCCAAGTGAAACGATACCTCTGGGGGTGCCAGACTAGGAAGTTATTCGGCTCCTGGCCTGGTTCTAAATTGTCTCTCGAACTGTCCATAGATGGCACCACCATATATTGTGCTGTCTTTGTGCTGTCCTGGAAAAACAAAATCCTGGAAACATTGTGGATTAATAGAGGTATAAGCTTCCCTAGTGGAATAGCAGAAACCTCAATCTGTGTGGGTGAAAGAAAAAAAGAAAAAGAAAGAAACTAATTGTAATATTGGTGCTTTAATATTCATTGCAGAAAAAACGCATTCTGAAGTGCTAATATACAGGATATATTCTGAATGTTAGTTTCAAAATTTGTGAATATAATGCAAAAACCTATATAACACAAAAGCTGTGGCCCCAAGGTGTGCGTTATAACGCTCTTCTACTGCATTTAATACCAAACTTGCTAATTTTTGGAAATGAGCATTAGTAAAATTTCTACATGAATGACACCACCTCATCGAAGCACTTATTTGTGATTGAAAAAATATCAGCGTGACCTAAAAAACTAAATTATTCTTATTTGTCTTCATCATGTAAATTTAGGTAAAGTAAAAATACAGTGAATTACTGATACTTTGAATATTTTTTTACAAACAGACAGAATGATAATGAATGGAATAAAGGTTGAATGAGTCATTACTAAGTTTCAAAACATTTGCTCAAAAGTTGCCTTTTAGTGTCAACAGTGCATTTAATTATCCACATAAATTGACAGTATTTTGGTTCTTTAAATTAAAGTCACATTCTTTAGTAAAAATTCATATTTCGAAACAAGCTATTTTATTTTCAAAAAAAAAAAAAAAAAAATCAGTAGTGAATTTTTAGATTCAAATGCACTTGTTAACGAATTTGCACATTTTTAAATGCATATAAGTTAATAGGTTCAAAAATTTTAGAACCTGATGTTGAATGTAGCAGTGGGTGGCATGGATCAGTTTTGCAGTCTGTGTTTTAGAGTATTAGAGCTTCCCTATTTCTGTATATTATTGCCTAATTAAAGAGCTTCAATTTCTAAAACTTTCAACATACAGTTGGCTCTCTGTTTAACGACCTTCAAAGGACCACAAAAAATTGTCCTTAAGTAAAAAGTGTCCTTAAATAGAATGCTTTTAACACTATAATGGACCATCTGGGACAGTTAAAAACCATCGTTAAATAGAGAAAGTTGTTAAATAGAGCGTCGTTAAACAGAGAGCCCACTGTATTAAGATAAACTCTGATAAATTTAATAATAAAGTTTTTACAAGTGATGGAAACAAACTCACAGGCAATTAACATTGCATTTTTTGAGTGGACGTGGCAAAATCAAAAACGTGCAAGTTTGCTAAGACTACAGAATATAAAATATAAAGTGTTGGAAATAATAGTAAATTCAAAATGAGGGATGTCCAAGCAGTAAAATTACATTGCAAAAAAAAAAAAAAAAAAAGACACGAGGCTGCTACAGAAGTGATTGCAATGAGATTTCAAAATTCAGATTTGTTTTTGCAATCGTTCAATTTTCCAGTTTTAATAGCTTTTACTGTCAAATCACTCATTTCTAATGCTCTTTAAGCTACGGTTACTTTCTCTTTGCCCAGGACATTTTTCCATGACTTTGAATAAAAATTTCAATTTTCTATGACTTTTCCAGATCTAAAATTAGATTTTTTTTTCCCATGACTTTCCAGGATTTCCATGACCCGTACGAACCCTGTCATTAATATCTATATTTATGCCATATGAATATTTCAGTAAATAAGAATTGATTAGATTATACCCCTTAAGCTTTAACATACTTTCGGACAGTTTAAGATGGTAAAAGCCACCTGTCCTGTCCTAAACCAGTTTCTGACAGTCCAAAAGCCAACCTTGCATTTAACAATTTCCTTAAAAAGTGGAATAAAAATCAACTGCTGCAAAACAAACAAAAAAAGTTTGAATAAATGTTTTGACAATAGTATAATAGATTGTAAAGGGAAATGGGGCATAAGCCAAGGCCTAGTAAATTTGGTTGCTTACTGCCAAAAAACATGCTAAACTTATATGCTACTGTGAGTAGAAGCCAAACCTTCAGCTTCTGACTGGGCTGACAAAACCTCTCCTTGGCCCTGGCCCTTTTTACAGCATAAGATATAAATTTAAAGGAAAATTAAAATAAAATATAGGGGAAGTTGGGGCACCTTGTGACACTTTTTAGACAATGATTTTTACAAATTTTATTTTCAAAGCAATTTTCACCAAACTTAGCTGAACACACTATTTACACATTTTTGCATCAATTAAAATTTACTTTACACCATATAATTTTTAAACTAATTTATTAATTAAAAATCCAATTATTTTTATTGATGCAATATGTAAATTATAGTAAATAATTTTTCACCGTGAAGAAACGAGATTGGGCAATTCCATGGTGTTGGACGTAAAAAACGAAGAAAAATTTCTCAGTTTTAATTCCATTTACCAAATATAAACTATTCCAAAATGATCAAATTTATTTACAAGATACTTACTACAGCCCACTGAATAAAAAAAAAGCTAGTTTTTCAAAATAGATTCCTAAAGTATAAATTTAAAAAATTTAAAGAGTTGGTGTCGGACGTAAACACACAAATAGTAAAATTGATGGTTCACTTAAAAATTATTAAAAGTCTGTGAATTGGCTTACATTTTCATTTTAAAAGCAGCATACTTCAAAAGTACACTTATGATTGAAGCATATTTTAGTTTTCAAATGATATTATAAGGATTAAAATTATTTAAAAAATATTTTTAGCTTGGTGTCGGACGTAAATTTTCGGTGTCGGACGTAAATTGTTCATATTGGGCCAGGGGCGGCAAATAGGGGGAGCGAGAGGGGGCAGTTGCACCCCCAAATTTTTTGAACAGAATGATAAGAAATGGGCAAATTTAGTTTACGTAAATTGCAAATCAGCGACCATATCGTCGCCTCAGAGCAACACTAAGACATTTAATCCCAGAAATAACACTAAGATATCTTACTGTTGCCCTGAAGCGACGATATGCCAAAGGTTTTTTTTTTTTTTACAAAACACACCCACTGATTCTATAATAGTCAATGAATCTTGAGACATTTCTACTACACAAGCGGATTTTGCTATTTGGATGTAACTTAGAAAATTGTAAATCATTTGCAGCCCTTTTCAGAGCAGAAAAAAGTGATGGAGAATCACAGTTTGTTTCAACTAAAAAAGTAATCTCCTCGTGTATACTAAATATTTCATACTTGTGTGTTTAGTGTTATGAGAGGACCAGGGGTGTGGCTGCACGATATTACAAGAAATTCCTTAGTATTTTGCGTACGTTGTTACGCTCATATTTTAAATGTATATTTAGTTAGTGAGAGAACACCGATTCCTTTTGGTATAAAAACATTTCAGCAACCCAATGCTTTGTATACATTCATAGAAAATTCTTACAAAAGACACACTATTTTTGAAAAAAGTCATTCATCATCAAATGCTTTTTCTGGTTACTCTTTAACTTTGTCATTTCTGAGTGACACAAGATATTCTTCAAAAGTTAAATTTATAAAAACCCTCCTTGTTAATTTTGGACTGTTTGGAAGCGACTCTTTCAAGGAAAAGCCGACGTCCTTTTACATGCGTATGACTTTAGTTTGAATGTTTATTCGCTTTGTTTGTATTGTGGAGAGTTTAAAAAAAATTTTGTACTTTATCAAAACATCTTCAATCCGCTAACCTTAATTTTCGGACTGTCCATGCTTCAGCTAAATCTACAGTCGAAACAGTTAATAAATTTTGCTTGGATGTATATTTCAACCAAGAGCAAAACTTTAAAAAAATCTTAATTCGCGCCAATTTTAAAAAGGCGGGAAAAAATCCAAATGAGTTTAGAAAGTGACAAAAATCAACATGATGATATAAAGTCACAAAATTGAATTAGTATTTTGTATCAGATAATAGATTGTTTTAACAAAATTTAAATAAAATTTGATGGTAAAGATTTATCTGTATTGTTGGCCTTAAGCTCAATGTTATATTGATAAGTTATTGAAAAGGAGAAATAAAATGTTTCAATTATAAGTAAAATTTATAGCACTGAGCAAGAAGAATTGTTTTGCAAATAGCCACTACACTATTGAATGATGAAAAACGAAGAATAGCACAATATTCAAAGTTAACTGGGTTATTTTCAAGAGAAAAATCTAAGGGATGTGTTTTCTAACTTTGTAGCTTCAACTGTTTTTCAACCATGCCAATTGGCTCAGCTAGTTGTGAAAGATCATTTTTGTGCATTAGGAGGTTAGAAAATTACCTTCGGAGCACAATGGGACAAAAAAGACTTTCATCTTTAGTTATATTGGCAAAAAAGTACGACATTGCATATTGATGGAATAAAGTAACACGATTTCCAGATTCAAAAAATCGTACATTAAAACTTTCTGAAAGGTAAAAACTAATATCAAAATATTTTCAGGAATAATTTATGATCAAATAAAACTATATTAATTAATATTTAAGCTCTCTTAATAGCCTTATTTTTATAAATACTTAATCCATTTTATGATCCTATCTTGTTAACCAACATGTATTTTAATCCAAACTGAGATAACTCACATTTAAAAAACTCGACCCCCCAAATGAAACGTTGAAATGCCGCCCCTGTATTGGGCGTAAACTATTGCTCTTAAATGTAAATAAATAACGACGATTACAGTTATAAGTATGTAAATTATAGGTTACATATACTGAAACAAAATTTACCAAGTAAATTCAAAAGTAGGGTTGATTGGGGGAAGTGGGGGACAGAGGTAAGTGGGTCGGCCCCAAAAACTGAAATATCCATATGGTTTTTATACTTTTTTATGTTGATCATGTCATGGTTCATCACAGTGATTAGTTTTGCATATATTTGAGTTACATTTTCTAGGTCAGAAAACTTAGTCAAAAAAAAAAAAATATGTAAACAATATTTTTTGGCGAGTTTAAGCAGCATTTTTCAAAGAAGTGTTTCCTGGTTAGCATTTATTTTTTTATGATCATTAAACATTTATGTACAGTTTAACTTAAAGTGCATAGTGAAATCAGAATTTTTGAGTAAAGTATTATTAAAACTGTTTTAGAGGAGGGGCCCCACTTATCCCATAAAATTTAGCTATAAGAGCACCCCCACACTATGAGGTAAGTGGTTCCCCCCCCCCATAAGAGTGAAAATTTGAAAATCAAAAGCAACTCTGATGAAATATTTGTATTAGTGAAATACAAGACAACTATGATGACTTACCAGGAATTAATAGTTCAGCTACAAAAACTGGTGATTAGTTATTTGTGAAACTTACCTGAAGGAAAACCATCAAGATTTATATAGGTTGAATGTTGATAATGGTTCTTCCTTAGCCAATTTTACATAGATGCAGTCATTTAGTGTTTCCAATATCTTTTTCCACCTTTAGTTTTCGCAAATTTGCCAAAATTGATCTTAATCAACTGTATTACGTTCATTCAACACACCTTTTCTCAAAAGAGGTCCTACTTACCCCTATCAACCCTAAATGTATATACAGTAAATTCACTAAGTTGTTTTTTATGCATGTTTCCCTTTAACTTTGAAATTAAAGGCAAAAAAAGGAGAAACACAGTTGAAAACATATGTTATTTAAAGGAATGTAACAGTGTCGGACGTAAATCTTGTCGGAAGTAAAAAAAATTTTACGTTCGACACCAAAATTTTGGTAAAAAATATTCATTTGTTACAAAATGAAAATAGCTTACATCAATTAGATTGAAAATCTTACTTTGTACCCAAAAATACATGTATGTAGCTTTAAAATTATTGGCTCAGCATAATTAATTGTGCATTTTGGTGTCGAACGTAAAACACTTAATGTACCCCAGAGAAATTCTTTTACAAATCAAAATGAATTATATTTTGACACATTTTTGCAACATCACCAGCAACACATTGTATCTTTAAATGGTTATTTATTTAAATTCATAATATTAGTATGTATTTTTTGGAAAAAACAGAATTTCTTCGAGAGTCCATAAATATGGTTTGATAATACTCAAGATGTTGACCTTAGTTTAACCTCCTGTAACTTATTTATAACTTATTATTAAATTCATAATATTAGTATGTATTTTTTGGAAAAAACAGAATTTCTTCGAGAGTCCATAAATATGGTTTGATAATACTCAAGATGTTGACCTTAGTTTAACCTCCTGTAACTTATTTATAACTGAAGTGATCAAATTTTGGACAGGCATTTTAAAATATACAACTCTTTACCTTAACACTAGAAAGACGGCGTTTTACGTATACCTAGAAAGACGAGCAGCGGTCACTTTGACCGCCGTACTTAAAAGATTGGAAATTTCCTCCTTTTGGGATTTTTAACCATAGAAAAAAGTTGTATCATCATATCAGAGTTTAATTTGACAATTTAATCGTAATATAGTCTGCAAATGAGTCTCAGATAGCTTTTTTTAAATTTTATGTTCGATCAAGTGAAATACACATGCTTTACACAATTGGCATTGAGAAAGAGCAAATTTGTACAAAAAAGAGGAAATTTTCTTAGCATGTAATAACTAACAAGTACTATAATCAACTATGCATGTGTTGGTTTAAAAATATCTTAATATCGCAAGATACCGTGCATTACTATCTTTTACAGTATTTCGCAATACTTAATATGTTATCGCGTCACCTGTATATTAGCCATTAACATTTTTTTTTTTGGCAATTAGAACTAATGCTTGTAGTTTTATTTCCGCATAATTTAATTTCACATTATTTTAATATTTTTCTTAGGTAGATACTTATTTATATGCAGCAATATTGATCAGTGGAGGAAATTGGAGAAATAGGAGTTCTGTTTTTGAAATTTCCCCCTTTTTTTCGGCGTCGGACCCTTTTCCCTTTTTCTTTCACTACTTTTTATATTTTGAGCATCAGTTTTTATTAGCGAGGTTCCTTCTGATTCTAACTCAGAAGAACAATCCTTTTCTGCAAATCTAGGCTCCGAAAAATATTCGCAATAACCTCATGAAAGCAAACTATTCTCATCGCAAGGAATATATTTCTCTTCAGATAAGTCACATTGTTCATTCGAACCATAATCTGTTTTAGATATAAATCTGCAACAGTTTCAGGAGTTAATGTTCCTATAAGTTTTGCTTGTCAACGGTTCTTCTTGACATCATGAAGATAATTATGTAACTGAGCACTTCATTATCACCGAAGAAAATAAACGTCAATGCTTCAAGCAAAGCACATGTTTTGGTGCACAAAACAATTCCAGCAAACATTTTTGGAATTCATCTGTTTATATTTACTTCTTTTTGAACCCAAAGTAATTTCACGTGTCCAGTCACATGCTTTTCAAACTTACCTTTCTCAACACTTTGCCCCCTGTGCAGTGTGTAGATAGCAGAAAACTGAAACCATGAAACCAGCAGGTGTTTTGCATTTTCCTAACAGTTCAAAGAATTAAACCTGACCCAGTGGGAACTACTCAAACTCAAAAGAAGATTACTCATCCTGACAACTAACAATAGTCCATAGTACACACAACTGATAAGAGAAAAAAATGAAAACGGATGCATAAAAAAAGGTTCACTTAGCGGTCAAAATGACCGTAGTCAGTCTTTCTAGGTATAAACGTTTATAGCGACTATAATAATAATCCTAAAGGGAAGAAATTACTGTTGTAAGATCTTAATAAATAGGAAAAGTCAATGAAGGAAAAAGAGTTTGAAAATTAAACGCAGCAAATATGAGCATTTGAAAATCATTTGCGGTCAAAATGACCGCTTCCGTCTTTCTAGTGTTAAAAAGGACACCTCATTTATTTAAAAATTTTAATTTTGAAAATTTGATCATCTGGTTGACCTTATCATGGAATTGCCCGATTGCTCTTTTAAAAATGATCAATAGTCTTGAAGAAAATGTCACTTTTTGAGTTATTACAGGTATTTGCGTTTTTTTGTCAGGTTTTAGACATGGCTGGTCTAAAACAGGTTTTGAAACTCAAAAATCCAACTCTGGACAAGAGCGAAGGAGGCGAAAACAAGAAGATTGATCTCACATTTGGTTGAAATAGATGTTTTTTTTTAAATAACAAAATAGCCCCATGTGACAAGGGAAGGGTGAAGTCAACTGCAGTGGGGAAAATAAAAGAGTCTATACTGCACATTTCTTTTTCTTTTCTTTTTGAGCAATCATGATTGCTTATTGTTCTCACTTGATCGTCCTTGGGGTTTGGTTCCTTTTTCAGCTTGGACCAGGGGCCTCTGGTCCTGAGCACTGTCCCCCGGAATCCGCTGCTCCTGGTCGGCCATGTCCTAGACACATACATGCTCATACACATTCACACAAAACTCACACACACGCCTACGTGCATACACACAGGTCTACGCACACACAAAAGCATACACATGCGCTTACACACACCATTATACACATGTAACCACCTGGGAGGAGGGGCAGGTTTGGGTGGACAGGAGCCGTTTCTAGAAACAATAACTCCAATGAGTAGGGTCGTGTCGCAGTCGTGATTGTAAAAAACATAATTTGAATTCGAAGTTTCAAAATTCAAAATAATATTTTATTTATTGAGCAATCACGATTGCTTATTGTTCTCACTTGACTGTTTTTGGTGTGCTATCATTTTATTTTCCTGCCAGCACCCTCTGCAGCGTCACCGTTGACCGACTCCTCACGATGCTGCTCCTATAGCGAAAGCCGTCTCCAGGTTGAGTCAATACCCTACACACACGCGCACACATACACGCACCTGCACACACACAAACACATACACACACGCATACATGCACACACACATACAACTACCCACACATACATGCCTGCACACAGACACAAACATGTATGCCTACACACACATACCCCGTCCTCACGCACACAAACACTCATACACACAACTACCCACACACTCATACCTGCACACAGACACAAACACACAAGCCTACACACACATACACATACCCGTACACACAAACACACACGCCTACATACACACACTCGTGATTACGAAAAACATAATTTGAACTCAAGGAGTCAAAATTCAAATTTTTTTTTTATATTTATCTTTTTCTTTTCCTTTTACCGATTGCAGGGTTTTTCCCTGATGAATTGAAATTTTTAAGGATACTTTTGTTATTTTTAAGTTTGTTTTATACATCTACATATATGTGTGCACAATACATAACACTGGTGGGAAAAAAATACCAACACCAAGAAAGACTTGTGCTAGATAAACAAAATTTGAAACACACACACCTACAAACACATACACACATGCATACATACAGACACCCACACATACTCACAACTACCCTCACATTCATGCCTGCACACAGACACATATGCCTACACACATACACATACCCCCCCCCCCACACACACACACTTATGCCAGCACACAGACACAAACACATATGCCTACACACACATACACATAACCCGTACACACAAACATATACCCGCACACACAAACACACACGCCTACATCCTCTCACTCGTGATTGCGAAAAACATAATTTGAATTCAAAATGTCAAAATTCAAATTAATTTTTTTTATTTCTTTATTTTTATTTTATTTTTTGCATTTTTGTCATATGTTGCAGTTTACCTTAAGAGCGCAAAAAAAGTCAAATTTCAACACTTCCCCTGGTATGAGATCCAGAACACGTTTCTTTAAATACCTAAAAAACTCATTTCTGCAGAAACGGCCATTTTCCATCCCACGGCTGAAGGACACGGTGTGGTAAAGGGAGAAAGGGTTCAAATACGTTTTAAAAAAATGTCATCTTTTATGGACAGCCCCCAAAACACTTTAGAAGGTATACACATAAAAATTTGGTAATTATTTCCCGAAAAGATTAGATACTCACGATCACTCCCTCATCGGCATCAAAATATCGATGCAGTTGAGAAATGTTCGGTGGATTACTGATCCATTATCTTCTGCCAACGTTCGAAGATAAACTTCAACACTCTAACTGCCGGGGGTTTTGCATTGAATACAAAAGATAATACTAAAAAACGAATAGTAGCGACATAAAGAGTAACAAATATAGCTAAATAGGAAGCAATAATGAAATTAAAAACAAGACAAAAATGTCAACGATAAAAAAGGAGCGTCAAGTCAACAATGACGATCGGTCACAGTTAAGTTTAAATGCATTTCAATATCTGGCATCCGGCTCCATGCTCTCAACGGAAGACTATACAAGCAACAGCTCCTCCTCTTCAACGCAATCTTCGAATACTTCTAGATTCATGGTCAAAAGGGCGCAAACATAAAATCTGCAAAATGGAAGAAATAACATAAAAACATAACAACGTGGGAAACCATTTTAATTGGGCATTCATCTCGGGAAAAGCCTGCCTAATTTGAAGCGTGATCACCTTGCACAGGAGGTCTCCGCGGCGCTGTGGTAGAAGCTTCGTCTTCTTAAGCCGGTTGCGAGTTCGATTCCCGCCGCTGCCCTGGCAGGGTTCATACACTTGTGGTCAAAAAAAATTCCATGACTTTTCCAGGTTTTTAAGGTTGTTTTTTTAGAAAATTCCAGGCTACTCGTTTCATTCAAAATTAAGTTTAAATGGAAATTTTTTCAAAATAATTAAAATTGTTTAGAGTAGCAATGTAAAAGAACTGAAACTTGAAATTTTTAAAAAAAATCACGGATTTTTTTTTTTTCTTTTCTCTTTCAAAAATTCAAGTTTTTTTTAAACATTTTGTTCAAAATCGTTTTAATTTGTTTACTACTTGTTGAAAATAGAGTGATTTCAACTTATTTTATTAGATTTCTTCGATGTCACGTGTTGATATAAACATCCAATTCTGTTTTTGGAAGTTTACGTCTTCTTCCATCATGCAAACGATCAAATATGGTGACTAAGTGAAAATTTTAATAAGTAGTTTTTTGAATTTGTAGCATAAAAGTAATTATAAATAATTAATAATCCTTAAAAAACTACAATTAAGACAAAATAGTCACTTTTTAGCACATAAGCGTCTAAATTAATTAGAATAAAAAAAAATGTGCTGAAGATTAAATTTTGTATTTTTGCTAGTGGGTGAAAAGAAAAATAAAAGCTACATTAGGTGTTAATATTATCTAACTGCAGGGTTGTAAGAGTTTCGGTCAGTAGTGGTTTTAACGATGGATGAAACCAGTTAAAACCGGGCAGGATAAAATCAGTTTTATCCAGTTTTGGCCACTTAGATAATTATCAAATTTTAAATGAAAACCAAATAATAAATTATTAAAAAGAAATGTAAAACAAACCATAATCAATCATCTTGCATTATTTATCTAAATAGTATGTTTTACGGTTTGTAGAAATTACAGGATGTTTAGTTGCTAAGGTTTACATGAAAAATATGCAGAAACATTAAAAATATAAAATTCTCTCACACAAATGTACATTGCATTATCAATATTTCAAGTAATTTTGAGGAATAAATGAGAGAAAAAAAAGAACTTCTTTTAGAACCTTTTAGAAACATATAGGCATTTTTTAAAAACAAAACTAAAGGCCCAATGTGAAAACACTTTTGAAAATTAAAAGGCAACACTACTGAAAAGTTACTATATTTATGTTACAGGCTCTTTTGTATTCCTTATGTCTTTTGTTTTAGTTATGAGCAATTTCAGTAATTAATTTTGAAGAAAATAAAAATTTGTTCACTACTATTGTTAAAATAATGTAAATTACTTCACTAATATTAC